>NW_028254088.1:0-132230 GCF_964263255.1 Lissotriton vulgaris
TAGCTCTAACACTGATGATCCACCTACAAATGTGAACTGACGTTCAAAAATAAAACATTTGAAAACGGACCATTTTCCACATTTCTGAAGCATGACGTAATGGGGGGTGTTATCTCTTTTGTCGAAAATCAGCCGTTTTTGCTCGAACATTAAATGCCTCCAAATGGTATTTAATTAACTTCCCGAGCCCCTGGAATCATGAAAATCACTTTAAACATGCTAATTTTAGCTCTAACACTGATGATCCACCTACAAATGTGAACTGACGTTCAAAAATAAAACATTTGAAAACGGACCATTTTCCACATTTCTGAAGCATGACGAATTGGGGGGGTGTTATCTCTTTTGTCGAAAATCAGCCGTTTTTGCTCGAACATTAAATGCCTCCAAATGGTATTTAATTAACTTCCCGGGGTGAAGAAACCCTTTTTGAGAACTCAGAGTGAGTAAATTGGCCATTTTCATGCACTATTAACCATTCCATAAATCTTGTGTTTTGGGCCCCTGGAAGCATGAAAATCACTTTAAACATGCTAATTTTAGCTCTAACACTGATGATCCACCTACAAATGTGAACTGACGTTCAAAAATAAAACATTTGAAAACGGACCATTTTCCACATTTCTGAAGCATGACGTAATGGGGGGGTGTTATCTCTTTTGTCGAAAATCAGCCGTTTTTGCTCGAACATTAAATGCCTCCAAATGGTATTTAATTAACTTCCCGAGCCCCTGGAAGCATGAAAATCACTTTAAACATGCTAATTTTAGCTCTAACACTGATGATCCACCTACAAATGTGAACTGACGTTCAAAAATAAAACATTTGAAAACGGACCATTTTCCACATTTCTGAAGCATGACGTAATGGGGGGGGTGTTATCTCTTTTGTCGAAAATCAGCCGTTTTTGCTCGAACATTAAATGCCTCCAAATGGTATTTAATTAACTTCCCGGGGTGAAGAAACCCTTTTTGAGAACTCAGAGTGAGTAAATTGGCCATTTTCATGCACTTTTAACCATTCCATAAATCTTGTGTTTTGGGCCCCTGGAAGCATGAAAATCACTTTAAACATGCTAATTTTAGCTCTAACACTGATGATCCACCTACAAATGTGAACTGACGTTCAAAAATAAAACATTTGAAAACGGACCATTTTCCACATTTCTGAAGCATGACGTAATGGGGGGGTGTTATCTCTTTTGTCGAAAATCAGCCGTTTTTGCTCGAACATTAAATGCCTCCAAATGGTATTTAATTAACTTCCCGAGCCCCTGGAAGCATGAAAATCACTTTAAACATGCTAATTTTAGCTCTAACACTGATGATCCACCTACAAATGTGAACTGACGTTCAAAAATAAAACATTTGAAAACGGACCATTTTCCACATTTCTGAAGCATGACGTAATGGGGGGGTGTTATCTCTTTTGTCGAAAATCAGCCGTTTTTGCTCGAACATTAAATGCCTCCAAATGGTATTTAATTAACTTCCCGGGGTGAAGAAACCCTTTTTGAGAACTCAGAGTGAGTAAATTGGCCATTTTCATGCACTTTTAACCATTCCATAAATCTTGTGTTTTGGACCCCTGGAAGCATGAAAATCACTTTAAACATGCTAATTTTAGCTCTAACACTGATGATCCACCTACAAATGTGAACTGACGTTCAAAAATAAAACATTTGAAAACGGACCATTTTCCACATTTCTGAAGCATGACGTAATGGGGGGGTGTTATCTCTTTTGTCGAAAATCAGCCGTTTTTGCTCGAACATTAAATGCCTCCAAATGGTATTTAATTAACTTCCCGAGCCCCTGGAAGCATTAAAATCACTTTAAACATGCTAATTTTAGCTCTAACACTGATGATCCACCTACAAATGTGAACTGACGTTCAAAAATAAAACATTTGAAAACGGACCATTTTCCACATTTCTGAAGCATGACGTAATGGGGGGGTGTTATCTCTTTTGTCGAAAATCAGCCGTTTTTGCTCGAACATTAAATGCCTCCAAATGGTATTTAATTAACTTCCCGAGCCCCTGGAAGCATGAAAATCACTTTAAACATGCTAATTTTAGCTCTAACACTGATGATCCACCTACAAATGTGAACTGACGTTCAAAAATAAAACATTTGAAAACGGACCATTTTCCACATTTCTGAAGCATGACGTAATGGGGGGGTGTTATCTCTTTTGTCGAAAATCAGCCGTTTTTGCTCGAACATTAAATGCCTCCAAATGGTATTTAATTAACTTCCCGGGGTGAAGAAACCCTTTTTGAGAACTCAGAGTGAGTAAATTGGCCATTTTCATGCACTTTTAACCATTCCATAAATCTTGTGTTTTGGGCCCCTGGAAGCATGAAAACCACTTTAAACATGCTAATTTTAGCTCTAACACTGATGATCCACCTACAAATGTGAACTGACGTTCAAAAATAAAACATTTGAAAACGGACCATTTTCCACATTTCTGAAGCATGACGTAATGGGGGGGTGTTATCTCTTTTGTCGAAAATCAGCCGTTTTTGCTCGAACATTAAATGCCTCCAAATGGTATTTAATTAACTTCCCGGGGTGAAGAAACCCTTTTTGAGAACTCAGAGTGAGTAAATTGGCCATTTTCATGCACTTTTAACCATTCCATAAATCTTGTGTTTTGGGCCCCTGGAAGCATGAAAATCACTTTAAACATGCTAATTTTAGCTCTAACACTGATGATCCACCTACAAATGTGAACTGACGTTCAAAAATAAAACATTTGAAAACGGACCATTTTCCACATTTCTGAAGCATGACGTAATGGGGGGGTGTTATCTCTTTTGTCGAAAATCAGCCGTTTTTGCTCGAACATTAAATGCCTCCAAATGGTATTTAATTAACTTCCCGGGGTGAAGAAACCCTTTTTGAGAACTCAGAGTGAGTAAATTGGCCATTTTCATGCACTTTTAACCATTCCATAAATCTTGTGTTTTGGGCCCCTGGAAGCATGAAAATCACTTTAAACATGCTAATTTTACCTCTAACACTGATGATCCACCTACAAATGTGAACTGACGTTCAAAAATATAACATTTGAAAACGGACCATTTTCCACATTTCTGAAGCATGACGTAATGGGGGGGTGTTATCTCTTTTGTCGAAAATCAGCCGTTTTTGCTCGAACATTAAATGCCTCCAAATGGTATTTAATTAACTTCCCGAGCCCCTGGAAGCATGAAAATCACTTTAAACATGCTAATTTTAGCTCTAACACTGATGATCCACCTACAAATGTGAACTGACGTTCAAAAATAAAACATTTGAAAACGGACCATTTTCCACATTTCTGAAGCATGACGAATTGGGGGGGTGTTATCTCTTTTGTCGAAAATCAGCCGTTTTTGCTCGAACATTAAATGCCTCCAAATGGTATTTAATTAACTTCCCGGGGTGAAGAAACCCTTTTTGAGAACTCAGAGTGAGTAAATTGGCCATTTTCATGCACTATTAACCATTCCATAAATCTTGTGTTTTGGGCCCCTGGAAGCATGAAAATCACTTTAAACATGCTAATTTTAGCTCTAACACTGATGATCCACCTACAAATGTGAACTGACGTTCAAAAATAAAACATTTGAAAACGGACCATTTTCCACATTTCTGAAGCATGACGTAATGGGGGGGTGTTATCTCTTTTGTCGAAAATCAGCCGTTTTTGCTCGAACATTAAATGCCTCCAAATGGTATTTAATTAACTTCCCGAGCCCCTGGAAGCATGAAAATCACTTTAAACATGCTAATTTTAGCTCTAACACTGATGATCCACCTACAAATGTGAACTGACGTTCAAAAATAAAACATTTGAAAACGGACCATTTTCCACATTTCTGAAGCATGACGTAATGGGGGGGTGTTATCTCTTTTGTCGAAAATCAGCCGTTTTTGCTCGAACATTAAATGCCTCCAAATGGTATTTAATTAACTTCCCGAGCCCCTGGAAGCATGAAAATCACTTTAAACATGCTAATTTTAGCTCTAACACTGATGATCCACCTACAAATGTGAACTGACGTTCAAAAATAAAACATTTGAAAACGGACCATTTTCCACATTTCTGAAGCATGACGTAATGGGGGGGTGTTATCTCTTTTGTCGAAAATCAGCCGTTTTTGCTCGAACATTAAATGCCTCCAAATGGTATTTAATTAACTTCCCGGGGTGAAGAAACCCTTTTTGAGAACTCAGAGTGAGTAAATTGGCCATTTTCATGCACTTTTAACCATTCCATAAATCTTGTGTTTTGGACCCCTGGAAGCATGAAAATCACTTTAAACATGCTAATTTTAGCTCTAACACTGATGATCCACCTACAAATGTGAACTGACGTTCAAAAATAAAACATTTGAAAACGGACCATTTTCCACATTTCTGAAGCATGACGTAATGGGGGGGTGTTATCTCTTTTGTCGAAAATCAGCCGTTTTTGCTCGAACATTAAATGCCTCCAAATGGTATTTAATTAACTTCCCGAGCCCCTGGAAGCATGAAAATCACTTTAAACATGCTAATTTTAGCTTTAACACTGATGATCCACCTACAAATGTGAACTGACGTTCAAAAATAAAACATTTGAAAACGGACCATTTTCCACATTTCTGAAGCATGACGTAATGGGGGGGTGTTATCTCTTTTGTCGAAAATCAGCCGTTTTTGCTCGAACATTAAATGCCTCCAAATGGTATTTAATTAACTTCCCGGGGTGAAGAAACCCTTTTTGAGAACTCAGAGTGAGTAAATTGGCCATTTTCATGCACTTTTAACCATTCCATAAATCTTGTGTTTTGGGCCCCTGGAAGCATGAAAATCACTTTAAACATGCTAATTTTAGCTCTAACACTGATGATCCACCTACAAATGTGAACTGACGTTCAAAAATAAAACATTTGAAAACGGACCATTTTCCACATTTCTGAAGCATGACGTAATGGGGGGGTGTTATCTCTTTTGTCGAAAATCAGCCGTTTTTGCTCGAACATTAAATGCCTCCAAATGGTATTTAATTAACTTCCCGGGGTGAAGAAACCCTTTTTGAGAACTCAGAGTGAGTAAATTGGCCATTTTCATGCACTTTTAACCATTCCATAAATCTTGTGTTTTGGGCCCCTGGAAGCATGAAAATCACTTTAAACATGCTAATTTTAGCTCTAACACTGATGATACACCTACAAATGTGAACTGACGTTCAAAAATAAAACATTTGAAAACGGACCATTTTCCACATTTCTGAAGCATGACGTAATGGGGGGGTGTTATCTCTTTTGTCGAAAATCAGCCGTTTTTGCTCGAACATTAAATGCCTCCAAATGGTATTTAATTAACTTCCCGAGCCCCTGGAAGCATGAAAATCACTTTAAACATGCTAATTTTAGCTCTAACACTGATGATCCACCTACAAATGTGAACTGACGTTCAAAAATAAAACATTTGAAAACGGACCATTTTCCACATTTCTGAAGCATGACGTAATGGGGGGGTGTTATCTCTTTTGTCGAAAATCAGCCGTTTTTGCTCGAACATTAAATGCCTTCAAATGGTATTTAATTAACTTCCCGAGCCCCTGGAAGCATGAAAATCACTTTAAACATGCTAATTTTAGCTCTAACACTGATGATCCACCTACAAATGTGAACTGACGTTCAAAAATAAAACATTTGAAAACGGACCATTTTCCACATTTCTGAAGCATGACGTAATGGGGGGGGTGTTATCTCTTTTGTCGAAAATCAGCCGTTTTTGCTCGAACATTAAATGCCTCCAAATGGTATTTAATTAACTTCCCGAGCCCCTGGAAGCATGAAAATCACTTTAAACATGCTAATTTTAGCTCTAACACTGATGATCCACCTACAAATGTGAACTGACGTTCAAAAATAAAACATTTGAAAACGGACCATTTTCCACATTTCTGAAGCATGACGTAATGGGGGGGTGTTATCTCTTTTGTCGAAAATCAGCCATTTTTGCTCGAACATTAAATGCCTCCAAATGGTATTTAATTAATTTCCCGAGCCCCTGGAAGCATGAAAATCACTTTAAACATGCTAATTTTAGCTCTAACACTGATGATCCACCTACAAATGTGAACTGACGTTCAAAAATAAAACATTTGAAAACGGACCATTTTCCACATTTCTGAAGCATGACGTAATGGGGGGGTGTTATCTCTTTTGTCGAAAATCAGCCGTTTTTGCTCGAACATTAAATGCCTCCAAATGGTATTTAATTAACTTCCCGGGGTGAAGAAACCCTTTTTGAGAACTCAGAGTGAGTAAATTGGCCATTTTCATGCACTTTTAACCATTCCATAAATCTTGTGTTTTGGGCCCCTGGAAGCATGAAAATCACTTTAAACATGCTAATTTTAGCTCTAACACTGATGATCCACCTACAAATGTGAACTGACGTTCAAAAATAAAACATTTGAAAACGGACCATTTTCCACATTTCTGAAGCATGACGTAATGGGGGGGTGTTATCTCTTTTGTCGAAAATCAGCCGTTTTTGCTCGAACATTAAATGCCTCCAAATGGTATTTAATTAACTTCCCGAGCACCTGGAAGCATGAAAATCACTTTAAACATGCTAATTTTAGCTCTAACACTGATGATCCACCTACAAATGTGAACTGACGTTCAAAAATAAAACATTTGAAAACGGACCATTTTCCACATTTCTGAAGCATGACGTAATGGGGGGGTGTTATCTCTTTTGTCGAAAATCAGCCGTTTTTGCTCGAACATTAAATGCCTCCAAATGGTATTTAATTAACTTCCCGAGCCCCTGGAAGCATGAAAATCACTTTAAACATGCTAATTTTAGCTCTAACACTGATGATCCACCTACAAATGTGAACTGACGTTCAAAAATAAAACATTTGAAAACGGACCATTTTCCACATTTCTGAAGCATGACGTAATGGGGGGGTGTTATCTCTTTTGTCGAAAATCAGCCGTTTTTGCTCGAACATTAAATGCCTCCAAATGGTATTTAATTAACTTCCCGGGGTGAAGAAACCCTTTTTGAGAACTCAGAGTGAGTAAATTGGCCATTTTCATGCACTTTTAACCATTCCATAAATCTTGTGTTTTGGGCCCCTGGAAGCATGAAAATCACTTTAAACATGCTAATTTTAGCTCTAACACTGATGATCCACCTACAAATGTGAACTGACGTTCAAAAATAAAACATTTGAAAACGGACCATTTTCCACATTTCTGAAGCATGACGTAATGGGGGGGGTGTTATCTCTTTTGTCGAAAATCAGCCGTTTTTGCTCGAACATTAAATGCCTCCAAATGGTATTTAATTAACTTCCCGAGCCCCTGGAAGCATGAAAATCACTTTAAACATGCTAATTTTAGCTCTAACACTGATGATCCACCTACAAATGTGAACTGACGTTCAAAAATAAAACATTTGAAAACGGACCATTTTCCACATTTCTGAAGCATGACGTAATGGGGGGGTGTTATCTCTTTTGTCGAAAATCAGCCATTTTTGCTCGAACATTAAATGCCTCCAAATGGTATTTAATTAATTTCCCGAGCCCCTGGAAGCATGAAAATCACTTTAAACATGCTAATTTTAGCTCTAACACTGATGATCCACCTACAAATGTGAACTGACGTTCAAAAATAAAACATTTGAAAACGGACCATTTTCCACATTTCTGAAGCATGACGTAATGGGGGGGTGTTATCTCTTTTGTCGAAAATCAGCCGTTTTTGCTCGAACATTAAATGCCTCCAAATGGTATTTAATTAACTTCCCGGGGTGAAGAAACCCTTTTTGAGAACTCAGAGTGAGTAAATTGGCCATTTTCATGCACTTTTAACCATTCCATAAATCTTGTGTTTTGGGCCCCTGGAAGCATGAAAATCACTTTAAACATGCTAATTTTAGCTCTAACACTGATGATCCACCTACAAATGTGAACTGACGTTCAAAAATAAAACATTTGAAAACGGACCATTTTCCACATTTCTGAAGCATGACGTAATGGGGGGGTGTTATCTCTTTTGTCGAAAATCAGCCGTTTTTGCTCGAACATTAAATGCCTCCAAATGGTATTTAATTAACTTCCCGAGCACCTGGAAGCATGAAAATCACTTTAAACATGCTAATTTTAGCTCTAACACTGATGATCCACCTACAAATGTGAACTGACGTTCAAAAATAAAACATTTGAAAACGGACCATTTTCCACATTTCTGAAGCATGACGTAATGGGGGGGTGTTATCTCTTTTGTCGAAAATCAGCCGTTTTTGCTCGAACATTAAATGCCTCCAAATGGTATTTAATTAACTTCCCGAGCCCCTGGAAGCATGAAAATCACTTTAAACATGCTAATTTTAGCTCTAACACTGATGATCCACCTACAAATGTGAACTGACGTTCAAAAATAAAACATTTGAAAACGGACCATTTTCCACATTTCTGAAGCATGACGTAATGGGGGGGTGTTATCTCTTTTGTCGAAAATCAGCCGTTTTTGCTCGAACATTAAATGCCTCCAAATGGTATTTAATTAACTTCCCGAGCCCCTGGAAGCATGAAAATCACTTTAAACATGCTAATTTTAGCTCTAACACTGATGATCCACCTACAAATGTGAACTGACGTTCAAAAATAAAACATTTGAAAACGGACCATTTTCCACATTTCTGAAGCATGACGTAATGGGGGGGTGTTATCTCTTTTGTCGAAAATCAGCCGTTTTTGCTCGAACATTAAATGCCTCCAAATGGTATTTAATTAACTTCCCGAGCCCCTGGAAGCATGAAAATCACTTTAAACATGCTAATTTTAGCTCTAACACTGATGATCCACCTACAAATGTGAACTGACGTTCAAAAATAAAACATTTGAAAACGGACCATTTTCCACATTTCTGAAGCATGACGTAATGGGGGGGTGTTATCTCTTTTGTCGAAAATCAGCCGTTTTTGCTCGAACATTAAATGCCTCCAAATGGTATTTAATTAACTTCCCGGGGTGAAGAAACCCTTTTTGAGAACTCAGAGTGAGTAAATTGGCCATTTTCATGCACTTTTAACCATTCCATAAATCTTGTGTTTTGGGCCCCTGGAAGCATGAAAATCACTTTAAACATGCTAATTTTAGCTCTAACACTGATGATCCACCTACAAATGTGAACTGACGTTCAAAAATAAAACATTTGAAAACGGACCATTTTCCACATTTCTGAAGCATGACGTAATGGGGGGGTGTTATCTCTTTTGTCGAAAATCTGCCGTTTTTGCTCGAACATTAAATGCCTCCAAATGGTATTTAATTAACTTCCCGAGCCCCTGGAAGCATGAAAATCACTTTAAACATGCTAATTTTAGCTCTAACACTGATGATCCACCTACAAATGTGAACTGACGTTCAAAAATAAAACATTTGAAAACGGACCATTTTCCACATTTCTGAAGCATGACGTAATGGGGGGGTGTTATCTCTTTTGTTGAAAATCAGCCGTTTTTGCTCGAACATTAAATGCCTCCAAATGGTATTTAATTAACTTCCCGGGGTGAAGAAACCCTTTTTGAGAACTCAGAGTGAGTAAATTGGCCATTTTCATGCACTTTTAACCATTCCATAAATCTTGTGTTTTGGGCCCCTGGAAGCATGAAAATCACTTTAAACATGCTAATTTTAGCTCTAACACTGATGATCCACCTACAAATGTGAACTGACGTTCAAAAATAAAACATTTGAAAACGGACCATTTTCCACATTTCTGAAGCATGACGTAATGGGGGGGTGTTATCTCTTTTGTCGAAAATCAGCCGTTTTTGCTCGAACATTAAATGCCTCCAAATGGTATTTAATTAACTTCCCGAGCCCCTGGAAGCATGAAAATCACTTTAAACATGCTAATTTTAGCTCTAACACTGATGATCCACCTACAAATGTGAACTGACGTTCAAAAATAAAACATTTGAAAACGGACCATTTTCCACATTTCTGAAGCATGACGTAATGGGGGGGTGTTATCTCTTTTGTCGAAAATCAGCCGTTTTTGCTCGAACATTAAATGCCTCCAAATGGTATTTAATTAACTTCCCGAGCCCCTGGAAGCATGAAAATCACTTTAAACATGCTAATTTTAGCTCTAACACTGATGATCCACCTACAAATGTGAACTGACGTTCAAAAATAAAACATTTGAAAACGGACCATTTTCCACATTTCTGAAGCATGACGTAATGGGGGGGTGTTATCTCTTTTGTCGAAAATCAGCCGTTTTTGCTCGAACATTAAATGCCTCCAAATGGTATTTAATTAACTTCCCGGGGTGAAGAAACCCTTTTTGAGAACTCAGAGTGAGTAAATTGGCCATTTTCATGCACTTTTAACCATTCCATAAATCTTGTGTTTTGGGCCCCTGGAAGCATGAAAATCACTTTAAACATGCTAATTTTAGCTCTAACACTGATGATCCACCTACAAATGTGAACTGACGTTCAAAAATAAAACATTTGAAAACGGACCATTTTCCACATTTCTGAAGCATGACGTAATGGGGGGGGTGTTATCTCTTTTGTCGAAAATCAGCCGTTTTTGCTCGAACATTAAATGCCTCCAAATGGTATTTAATTAACTTCCCGAGCCCCTGGAAGCATGAAAATCACTTTAAACATGCTAATTTTAGCTCTAACACTGATGATCCACCTACAAATGTGAACTGACGTTCAAAAATAAAACATTTGAAAACGGACCATTTTCCACATTTCTGAAGCATGACGTAATGGGGGGGGTGTTATCTCTTTTGTCGAAAATCAGCCATTTTTGCTCGAACATTAAATGCCTCCAAATGGTATTTAATTATTTTCCCGAGCCCCTGGAAGCATGAAAATCACTTTAAACATGCTAATTTTAGCTCTAACACTGATGATCCACCTACAAATGTGAACTGACGTTCAAAAATAAAACATTTGAAAACGGACCATTTTCCACATTTCTGAAGCATGACGTAATGGGGGGGTGTTATCTCTTTTGTCGAAAATCAGCCGTTTTTGCTCGAACATTAAATGCCTCCAAATGGTATTTAATTAACTTCCCGGGGTGAAGAAACCCTTTTTGAGAACTCAGAGTGAGTAAATTGGCCATTTTCATGCACTTTTAACCATTCCATAAATCTTGTGTTTTGGGCCCCTGGAAGCATGAAAATCACTTTAAACATGCTAATTTTAGCTCTAACACTGATGATCCACCTACAAATGTGAACTGACGTTCAAAAATAATACATTTGAAAACGGACCATTTTCCACATTTCTGAAGCATGACGTAATGGGGGGGTGTTATCTCTTTTGTCGAAAATCAGCCGTTTTTGCTCGAACATTAAATGCCTCCAAATGGTATTTAATTAACTTCCCGAGCACCTGGAAGCATGAAAATCACTTTAAACATGCTAATTTTAGCTCTAACACTGATGATCCACCTACAAATGTGAACTGACGTTCAAAAATAAAACATTTGAAAACGGACCATTTTCCACATTTCTGAAGCATGACGTAATGGGGGGGTGTTATCTCTTTTGTCGAAAATCAGCCGTTTTTGCTCGAACATTAAATGCCTCCAAATGGTATTTAATTAACTTACCGAGCCCCTGGAAGCATGAAAATCACTTTAAACATGCTAATTTTAGCTCTAACACTGATGATCCACCTACAAATGTGAACTGACGTTCAAAAATAAAACATTTGAAAACGGACCATTTTCCACATTTCTGAAGCATGACGTAATGGGGGGGTGTTATCTCTTTTGTCGAAAATCAGCCGTTTTTGCTCGAACATTAAATGCCTCCAAATGGTATTTAATTAACTTCCCGAGCCCCTGGAAGCATGAAAATCACTTTAAACATGCTAATTTTAGCTCTAACACTGATGATCCACCTACAAATGTGAACTGACGTTCAAAAATAAAACATTTGAAAACGGACCATTTTCCACATTTCTGAAGCATGACGTAATGGGGGGGTGTTATCTCTTTTGTCGAAAATCAGCCGTTTTTGCTCGAACATTAAATGCCTCCAAATGGTATTTAATTAACTTCCCGAGCCCCTGGAAGCATGAAAATCACTTTAAACATGCTAATTTTAGCTCTAACACTGATGATCCACCTACAAATGTGAACTGACGTTCAAAAATAAAACATCTGAAAACGGACCATTTTCCACATTTCTGAAGCATGACGTAATGGGGGGGTGTTATCTCTTTTGTCGAAAATCAGCCGTTTTTGCTCGAACATTAAATGCCTCCAAATGGTATTTAATTAACTTCCCGGGGTGAAGAAACCCTTTTTGAGAACTCAGAGTGAGTAAATTGGCCATTTTCATGCACTTTTAACCATTCCATAAATCTTGTGTTTTGGGCCCCAAGAAGCATGAAAATCACTTTAAACATGCTAATTTTAGCTCTAACACTGATGATCCACCTACAAATGTGAACTGACGTTCAAAAATAAAACATTTGAAAACGGACCATTTTCCACATTTCTGAAGCATGACGTAATGGGGGGGTGTTAGCTCTTTTGTCGAAAATCAGCCGTTTTTGCTCTAACATTAAATGCCTCCAAATGGTATTTAATTAACTTCCCGAGCCCCTGGAAGCATGAAAATCACTTTAAACATGCTAATTTTAGCTCTAACACTGATGATCCACCTACAAATGTGAACTGACGTTCAAAAATAAAACATTTGAAAACGGACCATTTTCCACATTTCTGAAGCATGACGTAATGGGGGGGTGTTATCTCTTTTGTCGAAAATCAGCCGTTTTTGCTCGAACATTAAATGCCTCCAAATGGTATTTAATTAACTTCCCGGGGTGAAGAAACCCTTTTTGAGAACTCAGAGTGAGTAAATTGGCCATTTTCATGCACTTTTAACCATTCCATAAATCTTGTGTTTTGGGCCCCTGGAAGCATGAAAATCACTTTAAACATGCTAATTTTAGCTCTAACACTGATGATCCACCTACAAATGTGAACTGACGTTCAAAAATAAAACATTTGAAAACGGACCATTTTCCACATTTCTGAAGCATGACGTAATGGGGGGGTGTTATCTCTTTTGTCGAAAATCAGCCGTTTTTGCTCGAACATTAAATGCCTCCAAATGGTATTTAATTAACTTCCCGAGCCCCTGGAAGCATGAAAATCACTTTAAACATGCTAATTTTAGCTCTAACACTGATGATCCACCTACAAATGTGAACTGACGTTCAAAAATAAAACATTTGAAAACGGACCATTTTCCACATTTCTGAAGCATGACGTAATGGGGGGGTGTTATCTCTTTTGTCGAAAATCAGCCGTTTTTGCTCGAACATTAAATGCCTCCAAATGGTATTTAATTAACTTCCCGGGGTGAAGAAACCCTTTTTGAGAACTCAGAGTGAGTAAATTGGCCATTTTCATGCACTTTTAACCATTCCATAAATCTTGTGTTTTGGGCCCCTGGAAGCATGAAAATCACTTTAAACATGCTAATTTTAGCTCTAACACTGATGATCCACCTACAAATGTGAACTGACGTTCAAAAATAAAACATTTGAAAACGGACCATTTTCCACATTTCTGAAGCATGACGTAATGGGGGGGTGTTATCTCTTTTGTCGAAAATCAGCCGTTTTTGCTCGAACATTAAATGCCTCCAAATGGTATTTAATTAACTTCCCGGGGTGAAGAAACCCTTTTTGAGAACTCAGAGTGAGTAAATTGGCCATTTTCATGCACTTTTAACCATTCCATAAATCTTGTGTTTTGGGCCCCTGGAAGCATGAAAATCACTTTAAACATGCTAATTTTAGCTCTAACACTGATGATCCACCTACAAATGTGAACTGACGTTCAAAAATAAAACATTTGAAAACGGACCATTTTCCACATTTCTGAAGCATGACGTAATGGGGGGGTGTTATCTCTTTTGTCGAAAATCAGCCGTTTTGGCTCGAACATTAAATGCCTCCAAATGGTATTTAATTAACTTCCCGGGGTGAAGAAACCCTTTTTGAGAACTCAGAGTGAGTAAATTGGCCATTTTCATGCACTTTTAACCATTCCATAAATCTTGTGTTTTGGGCCCCTGGAAGCATGAAAATCACTTTAAACATGCTAATTTTAGCTCTAACACTGATGATCCACCTACAAATGTGAACTGACGTTCAAAAATAAAACATTTGAAAACGGACCATTTTCCACATTTCTGAAGCATGACGTAATGGGGGGGTGTTATCTCTTTTGTCGAAAATCAGCCGTTTTTGCTCGAACATTAAATGCCTCCAAATGGTATTTAATTAACTTCCCGGGGTGAAGAAACCCTTTTTGAGAACTCAGAGTGAGTAAATTGGCCATTTTCATGCACTTTTAACCATTCCATAAATCTTGTGTTTTGGGCCCCTGGAAGCATGAAAATCACTTTAAACATGCTAATTTTAGCTCTAACACTGATGATCCACCTACAAATGTGAACTGACGTTCAAAAATAAAACATTTGAAAACGGACCATTTTCCACATTTCTGAAGCATGACGTAATGGGGGGGTGTTATCTCTTTTGTCGAAAATCAGCCGTTTTTGCTCGAACATTAAATGCCTCCAAATGGTATTTAATTAACTTCCCGAGCCCCTGGAAGCATGAAAATCACTTTAAACATGCTAATTTTAGCTCTAACACTGATGATCCACCTACAAATGTGAACTGACGTTCAAAAATAAAACATTTGAAAACGGACCATTTTCCACATTTCTGAAGCATGACGTAATGGGGGGGTGTTATCTCTTTTGTCGAAAATCAGCCGTTTTTGCTCGAACATTAAATGCCTCCAAATGGTATTTAATTAACTTCCCGAGCCCCTGGAAGCATGAAAATCACTTTAAACATGCTAATTTTAGCTCTAACACTGATGATCCACCTACAAATGTGAACTGACGTTCAAAAATAAAACATTTGAAAACGGACCATTTTCCACATTTCTGAAGCATGACGTAATGGGGGGGTGTTATCTCTTTTGTCGAAAATCAGCCGTTTTTGCTCGAACATTAAATGCCTCCAAATGGTATTTAATTAACTTCCCGGGGTGAAGAAACCCTTTTTGAGAACTCAGAGTGAGTAAATTGGCCATTTTCATGCACTTTTAACCATTCCATAAATCTTGTGTTTTGGGCCCCTGGAAGCATGAAAATCACTTTAAACATGCTAATTTTAGCTCTAACACTGATGATCCACCTACAAATGTGAACTGACGTTCAAAAATAAAACATTTGAAAACGGACCATTTTCCACATTTCTGAAGCATGACGTAATGGGGGGGGTGTTATCTCTTTTGTCGAAAATCAGCCGTTTTTGCTCGAACATTAAATGCCTCCAAATGGTATTTAATTAACTTCCCGAGCCCCTGGAAGCATGAAAATCACTTTAAACATGCTAATTTTAGCTCTAACACTGATGATCCACCTACAAATGTGAACTGACGTTCAAAAATAAAACATTTGAAAACGGACCATTTTCCACATTTCTGAAGCATGACGTAATGGGGGGGGTGTTATCTCTTTTGTCGAAAATCAGCCATTTTTGCTCGAACATTAAATGCCTCCAAATGGTATTTAATTATTTTCCCGAGCCCCTGGAAGCATGAAAATCACTTTAAACATGCTAATTTTAGCTCTAACACTGATGATCCA
The DNA here is from genome assembly GCF_964263255.1 of Lissotriton vulgaris. NCBI lineage: Eukaryota > Metazoa > Chordata > Amphibia > Caudata > Salamandridae > Lissotriton > Lissotriton vulgaris. The sequence goes on from NW_028254088.1 coordinate 15,737, forward strand.
CCTACAAATGTGAACTGACGTTCAAAAATAAAACATTTGAAAACGGACCATTTTCCACATTTCTGAAGCATGACGTAATGGGGGGGTGTTATCTCTTTTGTCGAAAATCAGCCGTTTTTGCTCGAACATTAAATGCCTCCAAATGGTATTTAATTAACTTCCCGGGGTGAAGAAACCCTTTTTGAGAACTCAGAGTGAGTAAATTGGCCATTTTCATGCACTTTTAACCATTCCATAAATCTTGTGTTTTGGGCCCCTGGAAGCATGAAAATCACTTTAAACATGCTAATTTTAGCTCTAACACTGATGATCCACCTACAAATGTGAACTGACGTTCAAAAATAATACATTTGAAAACGGACCATTTTCCACATTTCTGAAGCATGACGTAATGGGGGGGTGTTATCTCTTTTGTCGAAAATCAGCCGTTTTTGCTCGAACATTAAATGCCTCCAAATGGTATTTAATTAACTTCCCGAGCACCTGGAAGCATGAAAATCACTTTAAACATGCTAATTTTAGCTCTAACACTGATGATCCACCTACAAATGTGAACTGACGTTCAAAAATAAAACATTTGAAAACGGACCATTTTCCACATTTCTGAAGCATGACGTAATGGGGGGGTGTTATCTCTTTTGTCGAAAATCAGCCGTTTTTGCTCGAACATTAAATGCCTCCAAATGGTATTTAATTAACTGACCGAGCCCCTGGAAGCATGAAAATCACTTTAAACATGCTAATTTTAGCTCTAACACTGATGATCCACCTACAAATGTGAACTGACGTTCAAAAATAAAACATTTGAAAACGGACCATTTTCCACATTTCTGAAGCATGACGTAATGGGGGGGTGTTATCTCTTTTGTCGAAAATCAGCCGTTTTTGCTCGAACATTAAATGCCTCCAAATGGTATTTAATTAACTTCCCGAGCCCCTGGAAGCATGAAAATCACTTTAAACATGCTAATTTTAGCTCTAACACTGATGATCCACCTACAAATGTGAACTGACGTTCAAAAATAAAACATTTGAAAACGGACCATTTTCCACATTTCTGAAGCATGACGTAATGGGGGGGTGTTATCTCTTTTGTCGAAAATCAGCCGTTTTTGCTCGAACATTAAATGCCTCCAAATGGTATTTAATTAACTTCCCGAGCCCCTGGAAGCATGAAAATCACTTTAAACATGCTAATTTTAGCTCTAACACTGATGATCCACCTACAAATGTGAACTGACATTCAAAAATAAAACATTTGAAAATGGACCATTTTCCACATTTCTGAAGCATGACGTAATGGGGGGGTGTTATCTCTTTTGTCGAAAATCAGCCGTTTTTGCTCGAACATTAAATGCCTCCAAATGGTATTTAATTAACTTCCCGGGGTGAAGAAACCCTTTTTGAGAACTCAGAGTGAGTAAATTGGCCATTTTCATGCACTTTTAACCATTCCATAAATCTTGTGTTTTGGGCCCCTGGAAGCATGAAAATCACTTTAAACATGCTAATTTTAGCTCTAACACTGATGATCCACCTACAAATGTGAACTGACGTTCAAAAATAAAACATTTGAAAACGGACCATTTTCCACATTTCTGAAGCATGACGTAATGGGGGGTGTTATCTCTTTTGTCGAAAATCAGCCGTTTTTGCTCGAACATTAAATGCCTCCAAATGGTATTTAATTAACTTCCCGAGCCCCTGGAAGCATGAAAATCACTTTAAACATGCTAATTTTAGCTCTAACACTGATGATCCACCTACAAATGTGAACTGACGTTCAAAAATAAAACATCTGAAAACGGACCATTTTCCACATTTCTGAAGCATGACGTAATGGGGGGGTGTTATCTCTTTTGTCGAAAATCAGCCGTTTTTGCTCGAACATTAAATGCCTCCAAATGGTATTTAATTAACTTCCCGGGGTGAAGAAACCCTTTTTGAGAACTCAGAGTGAGTAAATTGGCCATTTTCATGCACTTTTAACCATTCCATAAATCTTGTGTTTTGGGCCCCAAGAAGCATGAAAATCACTTTAAACATGCTAATTTTAGCTCTAACACTGATGATCCACCTACAAATGTGAACTGACGTTCAAAAATAAAACATTTGAAAACGGACCATTTTCCACATTTCTGAAGCATGACGTAATGGGGGGGTGTTAGCTCTTTTGTCGAAAATCAGCCGTTTTTGCTCTAACATTAAATGCCTCCAAATGGTATTTAATTAACTTCCCGAGCCCCTGGAAGCATGAAAATCACTTTAAACATGCTAATTTTAGCTCTAACACTGATGATCCACCTACAAATGTGAACTGACGTTCAAAAATAAAACATTTGAAAACGGACCATTTTCCACATTTCTGAAGCATGACGTAATGGGGGGGTGTTATCTCTTTTGTCGAAAATCAGCCGTTTTTGCTCGAACATTAAATGCCTCCAAATGGTATTTAATTAACTTCCCGGGGTGAAGAAACCCTTTTTGAGAACTCAGAGTGAGTAAATTGGCCATTTTCATGCACTTTTAACCATTCCATAAATCTTGTGTTTTGGGCCCCTGGAAGCATGAAAATCACTTTAAACATGCTAATTTTAGCTCTAACACTGATGATCCACCTACAAATGTGAACTGACGTTCAAAAATAAAACATTTGAAAACGGACCATTTTCCACATTTCTGAAGCATGACGTAATGGGGGGGTGTTATCTCTTTTGTCGAAAATCAGCCGTTTTTGCTCGAACATTAAATGCCTCCAAATGGTATTTAATTAACTTCCCGAGCCCCTGGAAGCATGAAAATCACTTTAAACATGCTAATTTTAGCTCTAACACTGATGATCCACCTACAAATGTGAACTGACGTTCAAAAATAAAACATTTGAAAACGGACCATTTTCCACATTTCTGAAGCATGACGTAATGGGGGGGTGTTATCTCTTTTGTCGAAAATCAGCCGTTTTTGCTCGAACATTAAATGCCTCCAAATGGTATTTAATTAACTTCCCGGGGTGAAGAAACCCTTTTTGAGAACTCAGAGTGAGTAAATTGGCCATTTTCATGCACTTTTAACCATTCCATAAATCTTGTGTTTTGGGCCCCTGGAAGCATGAAAATCACTTTAAACATGCTAATTTTAGCTCTAACACTGATGATCCACCTACAAATGTGAACTGACGTTCAAAAATAAAACATTTGAAAACGGACCATTTTCCACATTTCTGAAGCATGACGTAATGGGGGGGTGTTATCTCTTTTGTCGAAAATCAGCCGTTTTTGCTCGAACATTAAATGCCTCCAAATGGTATTTAATTAACTTCCCGGGGTGAAGAAACCCTTTTTGAGAACTCAGAGTGAGTAAATTGGCCATTTTCATGCACTTTTAACCATTCCATAAATCTTGTGTTTTGGGCCCCTGGAAGCATGAAAATCACTTTAAACATGCTAATTTTAGCTCTAACACTGATGATCCACCTACAAATGTGAACTGACGTTCAAAAATAAAACATTTGAAAACGGACCATTTTCCACATTTCTGAAGCATGACGTAATGGGGGGGTGTTATCTCTTTTGTCGAAAATCAGCCGTTTTGGCTCGAACATTAAATGCCTCCAAATGGTATTTAATTAACTTCCCGGGGTGAAGAAACCCTTTTTGAGAACTCAGAGTGAGTAAATTGGCCATTTTCATGCACTTTTAACCATTCCATAAATCTTGTGTTTTGGGCCCCTGGAAGCATGAAAATCACTTTAAACATGCTAATTTTAGCTCTAACACTGATGATCCACCTACAAATGTGAACTGACGTTCAAAAATAAAACATTTGAAAACGGACCATTTTCCACATTTCTGAAGCATGACGTAATGGGGGGGTGTTATCTCTTTTGTCGAAAATCAGCCGTTTTTGCTCGAACATTAAATGCCTCCAAATGGTATTTAATTAACTTCCCGGGGTGAAGAAACCCTTTTTGAGAACTCAGAGTGAGTAAATTGGCCATTTTCATGCACTTTTAACCATTCCATAAATCTTGTGTTTTGGGCCCCTGGAAGCATGAAAATCACTTTAAACATGCTAATTTTAGCTCTAACACTGATGATCCACCTACAAATGTGAACTGACGTTCAAAAATAAAACATTTGAAAACGGACCATTTTCCACATTTCTGAAGCATGACGTAATGGGGGGGTGTTATCTCTTTTGTCGAAAATCAGCCGTTTTTGCTCGAACATTAAATGCCTCCAAATGGTATTTAATTAACTTCCCGAGCCCCTGGAAGCATGAAAATCACTTTAAACATGCTAATTTTAGCTCTAACACTGATGATCCACCTACAAATGTGAACTGACGTTCAAAAATAAAACATTTGAAAACGGACCATTTTCCACATTTCTGAAGCATGACGTAATGGGGGGGTGTTATCTCTTTTGTCGAAAATCAGCCGTTTTCGCTCGAACATTAAATGCCTCCAAATGGTATTTAATTAACTTCCCGAGCCCCTGGAAGCATGAAAATCACTTTAAACATGCTAATTTTAGCTCTAACACTGATGATCCACCTACAAATGTGAACTGACGTTCAAAAATAAAACATTTGAAAACGGACCATTTTCCACATTTCTGAAGCATGACGTAATGGGGGGGTGTTATCTCTTTTGTCGAAAATCAGCCGTTTTTGCTCGAACATTAAATGCCTCCAAATGGTATTTAATTAACTTCCCGAGCCCCTGGAAGCATGAAAATCACTTTAAACATGCTAATTTTAGCTCTAACACTGATGATCCACCTACAAATGTGAACTGACGTTCAAAAATAAAACATTTGAAAACGGACCATTTTCCACATTTCTGAAGCATGACGTAATGGGGGGTGTTATCTCTTTTGTCGAAAATCAGCCGTTTTTGCTCGAACATTAAATGCCTCCAAATGGTATTTAATTAACTTCCCGAGCCCCTGGAAGCATGAAAATCACTTTAAACATGCTAATTTTAGCTCTAACACTGATGATCCACCTACAAATGTGAACTGACGTTCAAAAATAAAACATTTGAAAACGGACCATTTTCCACATTTCTGAAGCATGACGTAATGGGGGGGTGTTATCTCTTTTGTCGAAAATCAGCCGTTTTTGCTCAAACATTAAATGCCTCCAAATGGTATTTAATTAACTTCCCGGGGTGAAGAAACCCTTTTTGAGAACTCAGAGTGAGTAAATTGGCCATTTTCATGCACTTTTAACCATTCCATACATCTTGTGTTTTGGGCCCCTGGAAGCATGAAAATCACTTTAAACATGCTAATTTTAGCTCTAACACTGATGATCCACCTACAAATGTGAACTGACGTTCAAAAATAAAACATTTGAAAACGGACCATTTTCCACATTTCTGAAGCATGACGTAATGGGGGGGTGTTATCTCTTTTGTCGAAAATCAGCCGTTTTTGCTCGAACATTAAATGCCTCCAAATGGTATTTAATTAACTTCCCGGGGTGAAGAAACCCTTTTTGAGAACTCAGAGTGAGTAAATTGGCCATTTTCATGCACTTTTAACCATTCCATAAATCTTGTGTTTTGGGCCCCTGGAAGCATGAAAATCACTTTAAACATGCTAATTTTAGCTCTAACACTGATGATCCACCTACAAATGTGAACTGACGTTCAAAAATAAAACATTTGAAAACGGACCATTTTCCACATTTCTGAAGCATGACGTAATGGGGGGGTGTTATCTCTTTTGTCGAAAATCAGCCGTTTTTGCTCTAACATTAAATGCCTCCAAATGGTATTTAATTAACTTCCCGGGGTGAAGAAACCCTTTTTGAGAACTCAGAGTGAGTAAATTGGCCATTTTCATGCACTTTTAGCCATTCCATAAATCTTGTGTTTTGGGCCCCTGGAAGCATGAAAATCACTTTAAACATTCTAATTTTAGCTCTAACACTGATGATCCACCTACAAATGTGAACTGACGTTCAAAAATAAAACATTTGAAAACGGACCATTTTCCACATTTCTGAAGCATGACGTAATGGGGGGGTGTTATCTCTTTTGTCGAAAATCAGCCGTTTTTGCTCTAACATTAAATGCCTCCAAATCGTATTTAATTAACTTCCCGGGGTGAAGAAACCCTTTTTGAGAACTCAGAGTGAGTAAATTGGCCATTTTCATGCACTTTTAACCATTCCATAAATCTTGTGTTTTGGGCCCCTGGAAGCATGAAAATCACTTTAAACATGCTAATTTTAGCTCTTACACTGATGATCCACCTACAAATGTGAACTGACGTTCAAAAATAAAACATTTGAAAACGGACCATTTTCCACATTTCTGAAGCATGACGTAATGGGGGGGTGTTATCTCTTTTGTCGAAAATCAGCCGTTTTTGCTCGAACATTAAATGCCTCCAAATGGTATTTAATTAACTTCCCGGGGTGAAGAAACCCTTTTTGAGAACTCAGAGTGAGTAAATTGGCCATTTTCATGCACTTTTAACCATTCCATAAATCTTGTGTTTTGGGCCCCTGGAAGCATGAAAATCACTTTAAACATGCTAATTTTAGCTCTAACACTGATGATCCACCTACAAATGTGAACTGACGTTCAAAAATAAAACATTTGAAAACGGACCATTTTCCACATTTCTGAAGCATGACGTAATGGGGGGGTGTTATCTCTTTTGTCGAAAATCAGCCGTTTTGGCTCGAACATTAAATGCCTCCAAATGGTATTTAATTAACTTCCCGGGGTAAAGAAACCCTTTTTGAGAACTCAGAGTGAGTAAATTGGCCATTTTCATGCACTTTTAACCATTCCATAAATCTTGTGTTTTGGGCCCCTGGAAGCATGAAAATCACTTTAAACATGCTAATTTTAGCTCTAACACTGATGATCCACCTACAAATGTGAACTGACGTTCAAAAATAAAACATTTGAAAACGGACCATTTTCCACATTTCTGAAGCATGACGTAATGGGGGGGTGTTATCTCTTTTGTCGAAAATCAGCCGTTTTTGCTCTAACATTAAATGCCTCCAAATGGTATTTAATTAACTTCCCGGGGTGAAGAAACCCTTTTTGAGAACTCAGAGTGAGTAAATTGGCCATTTTCATGCACTTTTAACCATTCCATAAATCTTGTGTTTTGGGCCCCTGGAAGCATGAAAATCACTTTAAACATGCTAATTTTAGCTCTAACACTGATGATCCACCTACAAATGTGAACTGACGTTCAAAAATAAAACATTTGAAAACGGACCATTTTCCACATTTCTGAAGCATGACGTAATGGGGGGGTGTTATCTCTTTTGTCGAAAATCAGCCGTTTTTGCTCTAACATTAAATGCCTCCAAATGGTAATTAATTAACTTCCCGGGGTGAAGAAACCCTTTTTGAGAACTCAGAGTGAGTAAATTGGCCATTTTCATGCACTTTTAACCATTCCATAAATCTTGTGTTTTGGGCCCCTGGAAGCATGAAAATCACTTTAAACATGCTAATTTTAGCTCTAACACTGATGATCCACCTACAAATGTGAACTGACGTTCAAAAATAAAACATTTGAAAACGGACCATTTTCCACATTTCTGAAGCATGACGTAATGGGGGGGTGTTATCTCTTTTGTCGAAAATCAGCCGTTTTTGCTCGAACATTAAATGCCTCCAAATGGTATTTAATTAACTTCCCGAGCCCCTGGAAGCATGAAAATCACTTTAAACATGCTAATTTTAGCTCTAACACTGATGATCCACCTACAAATGTGAACTGACGTTCAAAAATAAAACATTTGAAAACGGACCATTTTCCACATTTCTGAAGCATGACGTAATGGGGGGGTGTTATCTCTTTTGTCGAAAATCAGCCGTTTTTGCTCGAACATTAAATGCCTCCAAATGGTATTTAATTAACTTCCCGGGGTGAAGAAACCCTTTTTGAGAACTCAGAGTGAGTAAATTGGCCATTTTCATGCACTTTTAACCATTCCATAAATCTTGTGTTTTGGGCCCCTGGAAGCATGAAAATCACTTTAAACATGCTAATTTTAGCTCTAACACTGATGATCCACCTACAAATGTGAACTGACGTTCAAAAATAAAACATTTGAAAACGGACCATTTTCCACATTTCTGAAGCATGACGTAATGGGGGGGTGTTATCTCTTTTGTCGAAAATCAGCCGTTTTTGCTCGAACATTAAATGCCTCCAAATGGTATTTAATTAACTTCCCGAGCCCCTGGAAGCATGAAAATCACTTTAAACATGCTAATTTTAGCTCTAACACTGATGATCCACCTACAAATGTGAACTGACGTTCAAATATAAAACATTTGAAAACGGACCATTTTCCACATTTCTGAAGCATGACGTAATGGGGGGGTGTTAGCTCTTTTGTCGAAAATCAGCCGTTTTTGCTCGAACATTAAATGCCTCCAAATGGTATTTAATTAACTTCCCGAGCCCCTGGAAGCATGAAAATCACTTTAAACGTGCTAATTTTAGCTCTAACACTGATGATCCACCTACAAATGTGAACTGACGTTCAAAAATAAAACATTTGAAAACGGACCATTTTCCACATTTCTGAAGCATGACGTAATGGGGGGGTGTTATCTCTTTTGTCGAAAATCAGCCGTTTTTGCTCTAACATTAAATGCCTCCAAATGGTATTTAATTAACTTCCCGAGCCCCTGGAAGCATGAAAATCACTTTAAACATGCTAATTTTAGCTCTAACACTGATGATCCACCTACAAATGTGAACTGACGTTCAAAAATAAAACATTTGAAAACGGACCATTTTCCACATTTCTGAAGCATGACGTAATGGGGGGGTGTTATCTCTTTTGTCGAAAATCAGCCGTTTTTGCTCGAACATTAAATGCCTCCAAATGGTATTTAATTAACTTCCCGGGGTGAAGAAACCCTTTTTGAGAACTCAGAGTGAGTAAATTGGCCATTTTCATGCACTTTTAACCATTCCATAAATCTTGTGTTTTGGGCCCCTGGAAGCATGAAAATCACTTTAAACATGCTAATTTTAGCTCTAACACTGATGATCCACCTACAAATGTGAACTGACGTTCAAAAATAAAACATTTGAAAACGGACCATTTTCCACATTTCTGAAGCATGACGTAATGGGGGGGTGTTATCTCTTTTGTCGAAAATCAGCCGTTTTTGCTCTAACATTAAATGCCTCCAAATGGTATTTAATTAACTTCCCGGGGTGAAGAAACCCTTTTTGAGAACTCAGAGTGAGTAAATTGGCCATTTTCATGCACTTTTAACCATTCCATAAATCTTGTGTTTTGGGCCCCAAGAAGCATGAAAATCACTTTAAACATGCTAATTTTAGCTCTAACACTGATGATCCACCTACAAATGTGAACTGACGTTCAAAAATAAAACATTTGAAAACGGACCATTTTCCACATTTCTGAAGCATGACGTAATGGGGGTTGTTAGCTCTTTTGTCGAAAATCAGCCGTTTTTGCTCTAACATTAAATGCCTCCAAATGGTATTTAATTAACTTCCCGGGGTGAAGAAACCCTTTTTGAGAACTCAGAGTGAGTAAATTGGCCATTTTCATGCACTTTTAACCATTCCATAAATCTTGTGTTTTGGGCCCCTGGAAGCATGAAAATCACTTTAAACATGCTAATTTTAGCTCTAACACTGATGATCCACCTACAAATGTGAACTGACGTTCAAAAATAAAACATTTGAAAACGGACCATTTTCCACATTTCTGAAGCATGACGTAATGGGGGGGTGTTATCTCTTTTTTCGAAAATCAGCCGTTTTTGCTCTAACATTAAATGCCTCCAAATGGTATTTAATTAACTTCCCGGGGTGAAGAAACCCTTTTTGAGAACTCAGAGTGAGTAAATTGGCCATTTTCATGCACTTTTAACCATTCCATAAATCTTGTGTTTTGGGCCCCTGGAAGCATGAAAATCACTTTAAACATGCTAATTTTAGCTCTAACACTGATGATCCACCTACAAATGTGAACTGACGTTCAAAAATAAAACATTTGAAAACGGACCATTTTCCACATTTCTGAAGCATGACGTAATGGGGGGGTGTTATCTCTTTTGTCGAAAATCAGCCGTTTTTGCTCGAACATTAAATGCCTCCAAATGGTATTTAATTAACTTCCCGGGGTGAAGAAACCCTTTTTGAGAACTCAGAGTGAGTAAATTGGCCATTTTCATGCACTTTTAACCATTCCATAAATCTTGTGTTTTGGGCCCCTGGAAGCATGAAAATCACTTTAAACATGCTAATTTTAGCTCTAACACTGATGATCCACCTACAAATGTGAACTGACGTTCAAAAATAAAACATTTGAAAACGGACCATTTTCCACATTTCTGAAGCATGACGTAATGGGGGGGTGTTATCTCTTTTGTCGAAAATCAGCCGTTTTTGCTCGAACATTAAATGCCTCCAAATGGTATTTAATTAACTTCCCGGGGTGAAGAAACCCTTTTTGAGAACTCAGAGTGAGTAAATTGGCCATTTTCATGCACTTTTAACCATTCCATAAATCTTGTGTTTTGGGCCCCTGGAAGCATGAAAATCACTTTAAACATGCTAATTTTAGCTCTAACACTGATGATCCACCTACAAATGTGAACTGACGTTCAAAAATAAAACATTTGAAAACGGACCATTTTCCACATTTCTGAAGCATGACGTAATGGGGGGGTGTTATCTCTTTTGTCGAAAATCAGCCGTTTTTGCTCGAACATTAAATGCCTCCAAATGGTATTTAATTAACTTCCCGGGGTGAAGAAACCCTTTTTGAGAACTCAGAGTGAGTAAATTGGCCATTTTCATGCACTTTTAACCATTCCATAAATCTTGTGTTTTGGGCCCCTGGAAGCATGAAAATCACTTTAAACATGCTAATTTTAGCTCTAACACTGATGATCCACCTACAAATGTGAACTGACGTTCAAAAATAAAACATTTGAAAACGGACCATTTTCCACATTTCTGAAGCATGACGTAATGGGGGGGTGTTATCTCTTTTGTCGAAAATCAGCCGTTTTTGCTCGAACATTAAATGCCTCCAAATGGTATTTAATTAACTTCCCGGGGTGAAGAAACCCTTTTTGAGAACTCAGAGTGAGTAAATTGGCCATTTTCATGCACTTTTAACCATTCCATAAATCTTGTGTTTTGGGCCCCTGGAAGCATGAAAATCACTTTAAACATGCTAATTTTAGCTCTAACACTGATGATCCACCTACAAATGTGAACTGACGTTCAAAAATAAAACATTTGAAAACGGACCATTTTCCACATTTCTGAAGCATGACGTAATGGGGGGGTGTTATCTCTTTTGTCGAAAATCAGCCGTTTTTGCTCGAACATTAAATGCCTCCAAATGGTATTTAATTAACTTCCCGAGCCCCTGGAAGCATGAAAATCACTTTAAACATGCTAATTTTAGCTCTAACACTGATGATCCACCTACAAATGTGAACTGACGTTCAAAAATAAAACATTTGAAAACGGACCATTTTCCACATTTCTGAAGCATGACGTAATGGGGGGGTGTTATCTCTTTTGTCGAAAATCAGCCGTTTTTGCTCTAACATTAAATGCCTCCAAATGGTATTTAATTAACTTCCCGGGGTGAAGAAACCCTTTTTGAGAACTCAGAGTGAGTAAATTGGCCATTTTCATGCACTTTTAACCATTCCATAAATCTTGTGTTTTGGGCCCCTGGAAGCATGAAAATCACTTTAAACATGCTAATTTTAGCTCTAACACTGATGATCCACTTACAAATGTGAACTGACGTTCAAAAATAAAACATTTGAAAACGGACCATTTTCCACATTTCTGAAGCATGACGTAATGGGGGGGTGTTATCTCTTTTGTCGAAAATCAGCCGTTTTTGCTCGAACATTAAATGCCTCCAAATGGTATTTAATTAACTTCCCGAGCCCCTGGAAGCATGAAAATCACTTTAAACATGCTAATTTTAGCTCTAACACTGATGATCCACCTACAAATGTGAACTGACGTTCAAAAATAAAACATTTGAAAACGGACCATTTTCCACATTTCTGAAGCATGATGTAATGGGGGGGTGTTATCTCTTTTGTCGAAAATCAGCCGTTTTTGCTCGAACATTAAATGCCTCCAAATGGTATTTAATTAACTTCCCGGGGTGAAGAAACCCTTTTTGAGAACTCAGAGTGAGTAAATTGGCCATTTTCATGCACTTTTAACCATTCCATAAATCTTGTGTTTTGGGCCCCTGGAAGCATGAAAATCACTTTAAACATGCTAATTTTAGCTCTAACACTGATGATCCACCTACAAATGTGAACTGACGTTCAAAAATAAAACATTTGAAAACGGACCATTTTCCACATTTCTGAAGCATGACGTAATGGGGGGGTGTTATCTCTTTTGTCGAAAATCAGCCGTTTTTGCTCGAACATTAAATGCCTCCAAATGGTATTTAATTAACTTCCCGAGCCCCTGGAAGCATGAAAATCACTTTAAACATGCTAATTTTAGCTCTAACACTGATGATCCACCTACAAATGTGAATTGACGTTCAAAAATAAAACATTTGAAAACGGACCATTTTCCACATTTCTGAAGCATGCCGTAATGGGGGGGTGTTATCTCTTTTGTCGAAAATCAGCCGTTTTTGCTCGAACATTAAATGCCTCCAAATGGTATTTAATTAACTTCCCGAGCCCCTGGAAGCATGAAAATCACTTTAAACATGCTAATTTTAGCTCTAACACTGATGATCCACCTACAAATGTGAACTGACGTTCAAAAATAAAACATTTGAAAACGGACCATTTTCCACATTTCTGAAGCATGACGTAATGGGGGGGTGTTAGCTCTTTTGTCGAAAATCAGCCGTTTTTGCTCGAACATTAAATGCCTCCAAATGGTATTTAATTAACTTCCCGAGCCCCTGGAAGCATGAAAAAATCACTTTAAACATGCTAATTTTAGCTCTAACACTGATGATCCACCTACAAATGTGAACTGACGTTCAAAAATAAAACATTTGAAAACGGACCATTTTCCACATTTCTGAAGCATGACGTAATGGGGGGGTGTTATCTCTTTTGTCGAAAATCAGCCGTTTTTGCTCTAACATTAAATGCCTCCAAATGGTATTTAATTAACTTCCCGAGCCCCTGGAAGCATGAAAATCACTTTAAACATGCTAATTTTAGCTCTAACACTGATGATCCACCTACAAATGTGAACTGACGTTCAAAAATAAAACATTTGAAAACGGACCATTTTCCACATTTCTGAAGCATGACGTAATGGGGGGGTGTTATCTCTTTTGTCGAAAATCAGCCGTTTTTGCTCGAACATTAAATGCCTCCAAATGGTATTTAATTAACTTCCCGGGGTGAAGAAACCCTTTTTGAGAACTCAGAGTGAGTAAATTGGCCATTTTCATGCACTTTTAACCATTCCATAAATCTTGTGTTTTGGGCCCCTGGAAGCATGAAAATCACTTTAAACATGCTAATTTTAGCTCTAACACTGATGATCCACCTACAAATGTGAACTGACGTTCAAAAATAAAACATTTGAAAACGGACCATTTTCCACATTTCTGAAGCATGACGTAATGGGGGGGTGTTATCTCTTTTGTCGAAAATCAGCCGTTTTTGCTCGAACATTAAATGCCTCCAAATGGTATTTAATTAACTTCCCGAGCCCCTGGAAGCATGAAAATCACTTTAAACATGCTAATTTTAGCTCTAACACTGATGATCCACCTACAAATGTGAACTGACGTTCAAAAATAAAACATTTGAAAACGGACCATTTTCCACATTTCTGAACCATGACGTAATGGGGGGGTGTTATCTCTTTTGTCGAAAATCAGCCGTTTTTGCTCGAACATTAAATGCCTCCAAATGGTATTTAATTAACTTCCCGGGGTGAAGAAACCCTTTTTGAGAACTCAGAGTGAGTAAATTGGCCATTTTCATGCACTTTTAACCATTCCATAAATCTTGTGTTTTGGGCCCCTGGAAGCATGAAAATCACTTTAAACATGCTAATTTTAGCTCTAACACTGATGATCCACCTACAAATGTGAACTGACGTTCAAAAATAAAACATTTGAAAACGGACCATTTTCCACATTTCTGAAGCATGACGTAATGGGGGGGTGTTATCTCTTTTGTCGAAAATCAGCCGTTTTTGCTCGAACATTAAATGCCTCCAAATGGTATTTAATTAACTTCCCGGGGTGAAGAAAACCTTTTTGAGAACTCAGAGTGAGTAAATTGGCCATTTTCATGCACTTTTAACCATTCCATAAATCTTGTGTTTTGGGCCCCTGGAAGCATGAAAATCACTTTAAACATGCTAATTTTAGCTCTAACACTGATGATCCACCTACAAATGTGAACTGACGTTCAAAAATAAAACATTTGAAAACGGACCATTTTCCACATTTCTGAAGCATGACGTAATGGGGGGGTGTTATCTCTTTTGTCGAAAATCAGCCGTTTTTGCTCGAACATTAAATGCCTCCAAATGGTATTTAATTAACTTCCCGGGGTGAAGAAACCCTTTTTGAGAACTCAGAGTGAGTAAATTGGCCATTTTCATGCACTTTTAACCATTCCATAAATCTTGTGTTTTGGGCCCCTGGAAGCATGAAAATCACTTTAAACATGCTAATTTTAGCTCTAACACTGATGATCCACCTACAAATGTGAACTGACGTTCAAAAATAAAACATTTGAAAACGGACCATTTTCCACATTTCTGAAGCATGACGTAATGGGGGGGTGTTATCTCTTTTGTCGAAAATCAGCCGTTTTTGCTCGAACATTAAATGCCTCCAAATGGTATTTAATTAACTTCCCGGGGTGAAGAAACCCTTTTTGAGAACTCAGAGTGAGTAAATTGGCCATTTTCATGCACTTTTAACCATTCCATAAATCTTGTGTTTTGGGCCCCTGGAAGCATGAAAATCACTTTAAACATGCTAATTTTAGCTCTAACACTGATGATCCACCTACAAATGTGAACTGACGTTCAAAAATAAAACATTTGAAAACGGACCATTTTCCACATTTCTGAAGCATGACGTAATGGGGGGTGTTATCTCTTTTGTCGAAAATCAGCCGTTTTTGCTCGAACATTAAATGCCTCCAAATGGTATTTAATTAACTTCCCGGGGTGAAGAAACCCTTTTTGAGAACTCAGAGTGAGTAAATTGGCCATTTTCATGCACTTTTAACCATTCCATAAATCTTGTGTTTTGGGCCCCTGGAAGCATGAAAATCACTTTAAACATGCTAATTTTAGCTCTAACACTGATGATCCACCTACAAATGTGAACTGACGTTCAAAAATAAAACATTTGAAAACGGACCATTTTCCACATTTCTGAAGCATGACGTAATGGGGGGGTGTTATCTCTTTTGTCGAAAATCAGCCGTTTTTGCTCAAACATTAAATGCCTCCAAATGGTATTTAATTAACTTCCCGAGCCCCTGGAAGCATGAAAATCACTTTAAACATGCTAATTTTAGCTCTAACACTGATGATCCACCTACAAATGTGAACTGACGTTCAAAAATAAAACATTTGAAAACGGACCATTTTCCACATTTCTGAAGCATGACGTAATGGGGGGGTGTTATCTCTTTTGTCGAAAATCAGCCGTTTTTGCTCGAACATTAAATGCCTCCAAATGGTATTTAATTAACTTCCCGAGCCCCTGGAAGCATGAAAATCACTTTAAACATGCTAATTTTAGCTCTAACACTGATGATCCACCTACAAATGTGAACTGACGTTCAAAAATAAAACATTTGAAAACGGACCATTTTCCACATTTCTGAAGCATGACGTAATGGGGGGGTGTTATCTCTTTTGTCGAAAATCAGCCGTGTTTGCTCGAACATTAAATGCCTCCAAATGGTATTTAATTAACTTCCCGGGGTGAAGAAACCCTTTTTGAGAACTCAGAGTGAGTAAATTGGCCATTTTCATGCACTTTTAACCATTCCATAAATCTTGTGTTTTGGGCCCCTGGAAGCATGAAAATCACTTTAAACATGCTAATTTTAGCTCTAACACTGATGATCCACCTACAAATGTGAACTGACGTTCAAAAATAAAACATTTGAAAACGGACCATTTTCCACATTTCTGAAGCATGACGTAATGGGGGGGTGTTATCTCTTTTGTCGAAAATCAGCCGTTTTTGCTCGAACATTAAATGCCTCCAAATGGTATTTAATTAACTTCCCGGGGTGAAGAAACCCTTTTTGAGAACTCAGAGTGAGTAAATTGGCCATTTTCATGCACTTTTAACCATTCCATAAATCTTGTGTTTTGGGCCCCTGGAAGCATGAAAATCACTTTAAACATGCTAATTTTAGCTCTAACACTGATGATCCACCTAC
Organism: Lissotriton vulgaris; assembly: GCF_964263255.1. Taxonomy (NCBI): domain Eukaryota; kingdom Metazoa; phylum Chordata; class Amphibia; order Caudata; family Salamandridae; genus Lissotriton; species Lissotriton vulgaris. The sequence continues at coordinate 32,178 of NW_028254088.1, forward strand.
AAATGTGAACTGACGTTCAAAAATAAAACATTTGAAAACGGACCATTTTCCACATTTCTGAAGCATGACGTAATGGGGGGTGTTATCTCTTTTGTCGAAAATCAGCCGTTTTTGCTCGAACATTAAATGCCTCCAAATGGTATTTAATTAACTTCCCGGGGTGAAGAAACCCTTTTTGAGAACTCAGAGTGAGTAAATTGGCCATTTTCATGCACTTTTAACCATTCCATAAATCTTGTGTTTTGGGCCCCTGGAAGCATGAAAATCACTTTAAACATGCTAATTTTAGCTCTAACACTGATGATCCACCTACAAATGTGAACTGACGTTCAAAAATAAAACATTTGAAAACGGACCATTTTCCACATTTCTGAAGCATGACGTAATGGGGGGGTGTTATCTCTTTTGTCGAAAATCAGCCGTTTTTGCTCGAACATTAAATGCCTCCAAATGGTATTTAATTAACTTCCCGGGGTGAAGAACCCCTTTTTGAGAACTCAGAGTGAGTAAATTGGCCATTTTCATGCACTTTTAACCATTCCATAAATCTTGTGTTTTGGGCCCCTGGAAGCATGAAAATCACTTTAAACATGCTAATTTTAGCTCTAACACTGATGATCCACCTACAAATGTGAACTGACGTTCAAAAATAAAACATTTGAAAACGGACCATTTTCCACATTTCTGAAGCATGACGTAATGGGGGGGTGTTATCTCTTTTGTCGAAAATCAGCCGTTTTTGCTCAAACATTAAATGCCTCCAAATGGTATTTAATTAACTTCCCGAGCCCCTGGAAGCATGAAAATCACTTTAAACATGCTAATTTTAGCTCTAACACTGATGATCCACCTACAAATGTGAACTGACGTTCAAAAATAAAACATTTGAAAACGGACCATTTTCCACATTTCTGAAGCATGACGTAATGGGGGGGTGTTATCTCTTTTGTCGAAAATCAGCCGTTTTTGCTCGAACATTAAATGCCTCCAAATGGTATTTAATTAACTTCCCGAGCCCCTGGAAGCATGAAAATCACTTTAAACATGCTAATTTTAGCTCTAACACTGATGATCCACCTACAAATGTGAACTGACGTTCAAAAATAAAACATTTGAAAACGGACCATTTTCCACATTTCTGAAGCATGACGTAATGGGGGGTGTTATCTCTTTTGTCGAAAATCAGCCGTTTTTGCTCGAACATTAAATGCCTCCAAATGGTATTTAATTAACTTCCCGAGCCCCTGGAAGCATGAAAATCACTTTAAACATGCTAATTTTAGCTCTAACACTGATGATCCACCTACAAATGTGAACTGACGTTCAAAAATAAAACATTTGAAAACGGACCATTTTCCACATTTCTGAAGCATGACGTAATGGGGGGGTGTTATCTCTTTTGTCGAAAATCAGCCGTTTTTGCTCGAACATTAAATGCACCCAATTGGTATTTAATTAACTTCCCGGGGTGAAGAAACCCTTTTTGAGAACTCAGAGTGAGTAAATTGGCCATTTTCATGCACTTTTAACCATTCCATAAATCTTGTGTTTTGGGCCCCTGGAAGCATGAAAATCACTTTAAACATGCTAATTTTAGCTCTAACACTGATGATCCACCTACAAATGTGAACTGACGTTCAAAATAAAACATTTGAAAACGGACCATTTTCCACATTTCTGAAGCATGACGTAATGGGGGGTGTTATCTCTTTTGTCGAAAATCAGCCGTTTTTGCTCGAACATTAAATGCCTCCAAATGGTATTTAATTAACTTCCCGGGGTGAAGAAACCCTTTTTGAGAACTCAGAGTGAGTAAATTGGCCATTTTCATGCACTTTTAACCATTCCATAAATCTTGTGTTTTGGGCCCCTGGAAGCATGAAAATCACTTTAAACATGCTAATTTTAGCTCTAACACTGATGATCCACCTACAAATGTGAACTGACGTTCAAAAATAAAACATTTGAAAACGGACCATTTTCCACATTTCTGAAGCATGACGTAATGGGGGGGTGTTATCTCTTTTGTCGAAAATCAGCCGTTTTTGCTCGAACATTAAATGCCTCCAAATGGTATTTAATTAACTTCCCGGGGTGAAGAAACCCTTTTTGAGAACTCAGAGTGAGTAAATTGGCCATTTTCATGCACTTTTAACCATTCCATAAATCTTGTGTTTTGGGCCCCTGGAAGCATGATAATCACTTTAAACATGCTAATTTTAGCTCTAACACTGATGATCCACCTACAAATGTGAACTGACGTTCAAAAATAAAACATTTGAAAACGGACCATTTTCCACATTTCTGAAGCATGACGTAATGGGGGGGTGTTATCTCTTTTGTCGAAAATCAGCTGTTTTTGCTCGAACATTAAATGCCTCCAAATGGTATTTAATTAACTTCCCGGGGTGAAGAAACCCTTTTTGAGAACTCAGAGTGAGTAAATTGGCCATTTTCATGCACTTTTAACCATTCCATAAATCTTGTGTTTTGGGCCCCTGGAAGCATGAAAATCACTTTAAACATGCTAATTTTAGCTCTAACACTGATGATCCACCTACAAATGTGAACTGACGTTCAAAAATAAAACATTTGAAAACGGACCATTTTCCACATTTCTGAAGCATGACGTAATGGGGGGGTGTTATCTCTTTTGTCGAAAATCAGCCGTTTTTGCTCGAACATTAAATGCCTCCAAATGGTATTTAATTAACTTCCCGGGGTGAAGAAACCCTTTTTGAGAACTCAGAGTGAGTAAATTGGCCATTTTCATGCACTTTTAACCATTCCATAAATCTTGTGTTTTGGGCCCCTGGAAGCATGAAAATCACTTTAAACATGCTAATTTTAGCTCTAACACTGATGATCCACCTACAAATGTGAACTGACGTTCAAAAATAAAACATTTGAAAACGGACCATTTTCCACATTTCTGAAGCATGACGTAATGGGGGGGTGTTATCTCTTTTGTCGAAAATCAGCCGTTTTTGCTCGAACATTAAATGCCTCCAAATGGTATTTAATTAACTTCCCGGGGTGAAGAAACCCTTTTTGAGAACTCAGAGTGAGTAAATTGGCCATTTTCATGCACTTTTAACCATTCCATAAATCTTGTGTTTTGGGCCCCTGGAAGCATGAAAATCACTTTAAACATGCTAATTTTAGCTCTAACACTGATGATCCACCTACAAATGTGAACTGACGTTCAAAAATAAAACATTTGAAAACGGACCATTTTCCACATTTCTGAAGCATGACGTAATGGGGGGGTGTTATCTCTTTTGTCGAAAATCAGCCGTTTTTTGCTCGAACATTAAATGCCTCCAAATGGTATTTAATTAACTTCCCGAGCCCCTGGAAGCATGAAAATCACTTTAAACATGCTAATTTTAGCTCTAACACTGATGATCCACCTACAAATGTGAACTGACGTTCAAAAATAAAACATTTGAAAACGGACCATTTTCCACATTTCTGAAGCATGACGTAATGGGGGGTGTTATCTCTTTTGTCGAAAATCAGCCGTTTTTGCTCGAACATTAAATGCCTCCAAATGGTATTTAATTAACTTCCCGAGCCCCTGGAAGCATGAAAATCACTTTAAACATGCTAATTTTAGCTCTAACACTGATGATCCACCTACAAATGTGAACTGACGTTCAAAAATAAAACATTTGAAAACGGACCATTTTCCACATTTCTGAAGCATGACGTAATGGGGGGGTGTTATCTCTTTTGTCGAAAATCAGCCGTTTTTGCTCGAACATTAAATGCCTCCAAATGGTATTTAATTAACTTCCCGAGCCCCTGGAAGCATGAAAATCACTTTAAACATGCTAATTTTAGCTCTAACACTGATGATCCACCTACAAATGTGAACTGACGTTCAAAAATAAAACCTTTGAAAACGGACCATTTTCCACATTTCTGAAGCATGACGTAATGGGGGGGTGTTATCTCTTTTGTCGAAAATCAGCCGTTTTTGCTCGAACATTAAATGCCTCCAAATGGTATTTAATTAACTTCCCGGGGTGAAGAAACCCTTTTTGAGAACTCAGAGTGAGTAAATTGGCCATTTTCATGCACTTTTAACCATTCCATAAATCTTGTGTTTTGGGCCCCTGGAAGCATGAAAATCACTTTAAACATGCTAATTTTAGCTCTAACACTGATGATCCACCTACAAATGTGAACTGACGTTCAAAAATAAAACATTTGAAAACGGACCATTTTCCACATTTTTGAAGCATGACGTAATGGGGGGGTGTTATCTCTTTTGTCGAAAATCAGCCGTTTTTGCTCGAACATTAAATGCCTCCAAATGGTATTTAATTAACTTCCCGGGGTGAAGAAAACCTTTTTGAGAACTCAGAGTGAGTAAATTGGCCATTTTCATGCACTTTTAACCATTCCATAAATCTTGTGTTTTGGGCCCCTGGAAGCATGAAAATCACTTTAAACATGCTAATTTTAGCTCTAACACTGATGATCCACCTACAAATGTGAACTGACGTTCAAAAATAAAACATTTGAAAACGGACCATTTTCCACATTTCTGAAGCATGACGTAATGGGGGGGTGTTATCTCTTTTGTCGAAAATCAGCCGTTTTTGCTCGAACATTAAATGCCTCCAAATGGTATTTAATTAACTTCCCGGGGTGAAGAAACCCTTTTTGAGAACTCAGAGTGAGTAAATTGGCCATTTTCATGCACTTTTAACCATTCCATAAATCTTGTGTTTTGGGCCCCTGGAAGCATGAAAATCACTTTAAACATGCTAATTTTAGCTCTAACACTGATGATCCACCTACAAATGTGAACTGACGTTCAAAAATAAAACATTTGAAAACGGACCATTTTCCACATTTCTGAAGCATGACGTAATGGGGGGGTGTTATCTCTTTTGTCGAAAATCAGCCGTTTTTGCTCGAACATTAAATGCCTCCAAATGGTATTTAATTAACTTCCCGGGGTGAAGAAACCCTTTTTGAGAACTCAGAGTGAGTAAATTGGCCATTTTCATGCACTTTTAACCATTCCATAAATCTTGTGTTTTGGGCCCCTGGAAGCATGAAAATCACTTTAAACATGCTAATTTTAGCTCTAACACTGATGATCCACCTACAAATGTGAACTGACGTTCAAAAATAAAACATTTGAAAACGGACCATTTTCCACATTTCTGAAGCATGACGTAATGGGGGGGTGTTATCTCTTTTGTCGAAAATCAGCCGTTTTTGCTCGAACATTAAATGCCTCCAAATGGTATTTAATTAACTTCCCGGGGTGAAGAAACCCTTTTTGAGAACTCAGAGTGAGTAAATTGGCCATTTTCATGCACTTTTAACCATTCCATAAATCTTGTGTTTTGGGCCCCTGGAAGCATGAAAATCACTTTAAACATGCTAATTTTAGCTCTAACACTGATGATCCACCTACAAATGTGAACTGACGTTCAAAAATAAAACATTTGAAAACGGACCATTTTCCACATTTCTGAAGCATGACGTAATGGGGGGGTGTTATCTCTTTTGTCGAAAATCAGCCGTTTTTGCTCAAACATTAAATGCCTCCAAATGGTATTTAATTAACTTCCCGAGCCCCTGGAAGCATGAAAATCACTTTAAACATGCTAATTTTAGCTCTAACACTGATGATCCACCTACAAATGTGAACTGACGTTCAAAAATAAAACATTTGAAAACGGACCATTTTCCACATTTCTGAAGCATGACGTAATGGGGGGGTGTTATCTCTTTTGTCGAAAATCAGCCGTTTTTGCTCGAACATTAAATGCCTCCAAATGGTATTTAATTAACTTCCCGAGCCCCTGGAAGCATGAAAATCACTTTAAACATGCTAATTTTAGCTCTAACACTGATGATCCACCTACAAATGTGAACTGACGTTCAAAAATAAAACATTTGAAAACGGACCATTTTCCACATTTCTGAAGCATGACGTAATGGGGGGGTGTTATCTCTTTTGTCGAAAATCAGCCGTGTTTGCTCGAACATTAAATGCCTCCAAATGGTATTTAATTAACTTCCCGGGGTGAAGAAACCCTTTTTGAGAACTCAGAGTGAGTAAATTGGCCATTTTCATGCACTTTTAACCATTCCATAAATCTTGTGTTTTGGGCCCCTGGAAGCATGAAAATCACTTTAAACATGCTAATTTTAGCTCTAACACTGATGATCCACCTACAAATGTGAACTGACGTTCAAAAATAAAACATTTGAAAACGGACCATTTTCCACATTTCTGAAGCATGACGTAATGGGGGGGTGTTATCTCTTTTGTCGAAAATCAGCCGTTTTTGCTCGAACATTAAATGCCTCCAAATGGTATTTAATTAACTTCCCGGGGTGAAGAAACCCTTTTTGAGAACTCAGAGTGAGTAAATTGGCCATTTTCATGCACTTTTAACCATTCCATAAATCTTGTGTTTTGGGCCCCTGGAAGCATGAAAATCACTTTAAACATGCTAATTTTAGCTCTAACACTGATGATCCACCTACAAATGTGAACTGACGTTCAAAAATAAAACATTTGAAAACGGACCATTTTCCACATTTCTGAAGCATGACGTAATGGGGGGGTGTTATCTCTTTTGTCGAAAATCAGCCGTTTTTGCTCGAACATTAAATGCCTCCAAATGGTATTTAATTAACTTCCCGGGGTGAAGAAACCCTTTTTGAGAACTCAGAGTGAGTAAATTGGCCATTTTCACGCACTTTTAACCATTCCATAAATCTTGTGTTTTGGGCCCCTGAAAGCATGAAAATCACTTTAAACATGCTAATTTTAGCTCTAACACTGATGATCCACCTACAAATGTGAACTGACGTTCAAAAATAAAACATTTGAAAACGGACCATTTTCCACATTTCTGAAGCATGACGTAATGGGGGGGTGTTATCTCTTTTGTCGAAAATCAGCCGTTTTTGCTCAAACATTAAATGCCTCCAAATGGTATTTAATTAACTTCCCGGGGTGAAGAACCCCTTTTTGAGAACTCAGAGTGAGTAAATTGGCCATTTTCATGCACTTTTAACCATTCCATAAATCTTGTGTTTTGGGCCCCTGGAAGCATGAAAATCACTTTAAACATGCTAATTTTAGCTCTAACACTGATGATCCACCTACAAATGTGAACTGACGTTCAAAAATAAAACATTTGAAAACGGACCATTTTCCACATTTCTGAAGCATGACGTAATGGGGGGGTGTTATCTCTTTTGTCGAAAATCAGCCGTTTTTGCTCAAACATTAAATGCCTCCAAATGGTATTTAATTAACTTCCCGAGCCCCTGGAAGCATGAAAATCACTTTAAACATGCTAATTTTAGCTCTAACACTGATGATCCACCTACAAATGTGAACTGACGTTCAAAAATAAAACATTTGAAAACGGACCATTTTCCACATTTCTGAAGCATGACGTAATGGGGGGTGTTATCTCTTTTGTCGAAAATCAGCCGTTTTTGCTCGAACATTAAATGCCTCCAAATGGTATTTAATTAACTTCCCGAGCCCCTGGAAGCATGAAAATCACTTTAAACATGCTAATTTTAGCTCTAACACTGATGATCCACCTACAAATGTGAACTGACGTTCAAAAATAAAACATTTGAAACGGACCATTTTCCACATTTCTGAAGCATGACGTAATGGGGGGGTGTTATCTCTTTTGTCGAAAATCAGCCGTTTTTGCTCGAACATTAAATGCACCCAATTGGTATTTAATTAACTTCCCGGGGTGAAGAAACCCTTTTTGAGAACTCAGAGTGAGTAAATTGGCCATTTTCATGCACTTTTAACCATTCCATAAATCTTGTGTTTTGGGCCCCTGGAAGCATGAAAATCACTTTAAACATGCTAATTTTAGCTCTAACACTGATGATCCACCTACAAATGTGAACTGACGTTCAAAAATAAAACATTTGAAAACGGACCATTTTCCACATTTCTGAAGCATGACGTAATGGGGGGTGTTATCTCTTTTGTCGAAAATCAGCCGTTTTTGCTCGAACATTAAATGCCTCCAAATGGTATTTAATTAACTTCCCGGGGTGAAGAAACCCTTTTTGAGAACTCAGAGTGAGTAAATTGGCCATTTTCATGCACTTTTAACCATTCCATAAATCTTGTGTTTTGGGCCCCTGGAAGCATGAAAATCACTTTAAACATGCTAATTTTAGCTCTAACACTGATGATCCACCTACAAATGTGAACTGACGTTCAAAAATAAAACATTTGAAAACGGACCATTTTCCACATTTCTGAAGCATGACGTAATGGGGGGGTGTTATCTCTTTTGTCGAAAATCAGCCGTTTTTGCTCGAACATTAAATGCCTCCAAATGGTATTTAATTAACTTCCCGGGGTGAAGAAACCCTTTTTGAGAACTCAGAGTGAGTAAATTGGCCATTTTCATGCACTTTTAACCATTCCATAAATCTTGTGTTTTGGGCCCCTGGAAGCATGATAATCACTTTAAACATGCTAATTTTAGCTCTAACACTGATGATCCACCTACAAATGTGAACTGACGTTCAAAAATAAAACATTTGAAAACGGACCATTTTCCACATTTCTGAAGCATGACGTAATGGGGGGGTGTTATCTCTTTTGTCGAAAATCAGCTGTTTTTTGCTCGAACATTAAATGCCTCCAAATGGTATTTAATTAACTTCCCGGGGTGAAGAAACCCTTTTTGAGAACTCAGAGTGAGTAAATTGGCCATTTTCATGCACTTTTAACCATTCCATAAATCTTGTGTTTTGGGCCCCTGGAAGCATGAAAATCACTTTAAACATGCTAATTTTAGCTCTAACACTGATGATCCACCTACAAATGTGAACTGACGTTCAAAAATAAAACATTTGAAAACGGACCATTTTCCACATTTCTGAAGCATGACGTAATGGGGGGGTGTTATCTCTTTTGTCGAAAATCAGCCGTTTTTGCTCGAACATTAAATGCCTCCAAATGGTATTTAATTAACTTCCCGGGGTGAAGAAACCCTTTTTGAGAACTCAGAGTGAGTAAATTGGCCATTTTCATGCACTTTTAACCATTCCATAAATCTTGTGTTTTGGGCCCCTGGAAGCATGAAAATCACTTTAAACATGCTAATTTTAGCTCTAACACTGATGATCCACCTACAAATGTGAACTGACGTTCAAAAATAAAACATTTGAAAACGGACCATTTTCCACATTTCTGAAGCATGACGTAATGGGGGGGTGTTATCTCTTTTGTCGAAAATCAGCCGTTTTTGCTCGAACATTAAATGCCTCCAAATGGTATTTAATTAACTTCCCGGGGTGAAGAAACCCTTTTTGAGAACTCAGAGTGAGTAAATTGGCCATTTTCATGCACTTTTAACCATTCCATAAATCTTGTGTTTTGGGCCCCTGGAAGCATGAAAATCACTTTAAACATGCTAATTTTAGCTCTAACACTGATGATCCACCTACAAATGTGAACTGACGTTCAAAAATAAAACATTTGAAAACGGACCATTTTCCACATTTCTGAAGCATGACGTAATGGGGGGGTGTTATCTCTTTTGTCGAAAATCAGCCGTTTTTGCTCGAACATTAAATGCCTCCAAATGGTATTTAATTAACTTCCCGAGCCCCTGGAAGCATGAAAATCACTTTAAACATGCTAATTTTAGCTCTAACACTGATGATCCACCTACAAATGTGAACTGACGTTCAAAAATAAAACATTTGAAAACGGACCATTTTCCACATTTCTGAAGCATGACGTAATGGGGGGTGTTATCTCTTTTGTCGAAAATCAGCCGTTTTTGCTCGAACATTAAATGCCTCCAAATGGTATTTAATTAACTTCCTGAGCCCCTGGAAGCATGAAAATCACTTTAAACATGCTAATTTTAGCTCTAACACTGATGATCCACCTACAAATGTGAACTGACGTTCAAAAATAAAACATTTGAAAACGGACCATTTTCCACATTTCTGAAGCATGACGTAATGGGGGGGTGTTATCTCTTTTGTCGAAAATCAGCCGTTTTTGCTCGAACATTAAATGCCTCCAAATGGTATTTAATTAACTTCCCGAGCCCCTGGAAGCATGAAAATCACTTTAAACATGCTAATTTTAGCTCTAACACTGATGATCCACCTACAAATGTGAACTGACGTTCAAAAATAAAACCTTTGAAAACGGACCATTTTCCACATTTCTGAAGCATGACGTAATGGGGGGGTGTTATCTCTTTTGTCGAAAATCAGCCGTTTTTGCTCGAACATTAAATGCCTCCAAATGGTATTTAATTAACTTCCCGGGGTGAAGAAACCCTTTTTGAGAACTCAGAGTGAGTAAATTGGCCATTTTCATGCACTTTTAACCATTCCATAAATCTTGTGTTTTGGGCCCCTGGAAGCATGAAAATCACTTTAAACATGCTAATTTTAGCTCTAACACTGATGATCCACCTACAAATGTGAACTGACGTTCAAAAATAAAACATTTGAAAACGGACCATTTTCCACATTTCTGAAGCATGACGTAATGGGGGGGTGTTATCTCTTTTGTCGAAAATCAGCCGTTTTTGCTCGAACATTAAATGCCTCCAAATGGTATTTAATTAACTTCCCGGGGTGAAGAAAACCTTTTTGAGAACTCAGAGTGAGTAAATTGGCCATTTTCATGCACTTTTAACCATTCCATAAATCTTGTGTTTTGGGCCCCTGGAAGCATGAAAATCACTTTAAACATGCTAATTTTAGCTCTAACACTGATGATCCACCTACAAATGTGAACTGACGTTCAAAAATAAAACATTTGAAAACGGACCATTTTCCACATTTCTGAAGCATGACGTAATGGGGGGGGTGTTATCTCTTTTGTCGAAAATCAGCCGTTTTTGCTCGAACATTAAATGCCTCCAAATGGTATTTAATTAACTTCCCGGGGTGAAGAAACCCTTTTTGAGAACTCAGAGTGAGTAAATTGGCCATTTTCATGCACTTTTAACCATTCCATAAATCTTGTGTTTTGGGCCCCTGGAAGCATGAAAATCACTTTAAACATGCTAGTTTTAGCTCTAACACTGATGATCCACCTACAAATGTGAACTGACGTTCAAAAATAAAACATTTGAAAACGGACCATTTTCCACATTTCTGAAGCATGACGTAATGGGGGGGTGTTATCTCTTTTGTCGAAAATCAGCCGTTTTTGCTCGAACATTAAATGCCTCCAAATGGTATTTAATTAACTTCCCGAGCCCCTGGAAGCATGAAAATCACTTTAAACATGCTAATTTTAGCTCTAACACTGATGATCCACCTACAAATGTGAACTGACGTTCAAAAATAAAACATTTGAAAACGGACCATTTTCCACATTTCTGAAGCATGACGTAATGGGGGGTGTTATCTCTTTTGTCGAAAATCAGCCGTTTTTGCTCGAACATTAAATGCCTCCAAATGGTATTTAATTAACTTCCCGAGCCCCTGGAAGCATGAAAATCACTTTAAACATGCTAATTTTAGCTCTAACACTGATGATCCACCTACAAATGTGAACTGACGTTCAAAAATAAAACATTTGAAAACGGACCATTTTCCACATTTCTGAAGCATGACGTAATGGGGGGGTGTTATCTCTTTTGTCGAAAATCAGCCGTTTTTGCTCGAACATTAAATGCCTCCAAATGGTATTTAATTAACTTCCCGAGCCCCTGGAAGCATGAAAATCACTTTAAACATGCTAATTTTAGCTCTAACACTGATGATCCACCTACAAATGTGAACTGACGTTCAAAAATAAAACATTTGAAAACGGACCATTTTCCACATTTCTGAAGCATGACGTAATGGGGCGGTGTTATCTCTTTTGTCGAAAATCAGCCGTTTTTGCTCGAACATTAAATGCCTCCAAATGGTATTTAATTAACTTCCCGAGCCCCTGGAAGCATGAAAATCACTTTAAACATGCTAATTTTAGCTCTAACACTGATGATCCACCTACAAATGTGAACTGACGTTCAAAAATAAAACATTTGAAAACGGACCATTTTCCACATTTCTGAAGCATGACGTAATGGGGGGGTGTTATCTCTTTTGTCGAAAATCAGCCGTTTTTGCTCGAACATTAAATGCCTCCAAATGGTATTTAATTAACTTCCCGGGGTGAAGAAACCCTTTTTGAGAACTCAGAGTGAGTAAATTGGCCATTTTCATGCACTTTTAACCATTCCATAAATCTTGTGTTTTGGGCCCCTGGAAGCATGAAAATCACTTTAAACATGCTAATTTTAGCTCTAACACTGATGATCCACCTACAAATGTGAACTGACGTTCAAAAATAAAACATTTGAAAACGGACCATTTTCCACATTTCTGAAGCATGACGTAATGGGGGGGTGTTATCTCTTTTGTCGAAAATCAGCCGTTTTTGCTCGAACATTAAATGCCTCCAAATGGTATTTAATTAACTTCCCGAGCCCCTGGAAGCATGAAAATCACTTTAAACATGCTAATTTTAGCTCTAACACTGATGATCCACCTACAAATGTGAACTGACGTTCAAAAATAAAACATTTGAAAACGGACCATTTTCCACATTTCTGAAGCATGACGTAATGGGGGGGTGTTATCTCTTTTGTCGAAAATCAGCCGTTTTTGCTCGAACATTAAATGCCTCCAAATGGTATTTAATTAACTTCCCGAGCCCCTGGAAGCATGAAAATCACTTTAAACATGCTAATTTTAGCTCTAACACTGATGATCCACCTACAAATGTGAACTGACGTTCAAAAATAAAACATTTGAAAACGGACCATTTTCCACATTTCTGAAGCATGACGTAATGGGGGGGTGTTATCTCTTTTGTCGAAAATCAGCCGTTTTTGCTCTAACATTAAATGCCTCCAAATGGTATTTAATTAACTTCCCGAGCCCCTGGAAGCATGAAAATCACTTTAAACATGCTAATTTTAGCTCTAACACTGATGATCCACCTACAAATGTGAACTGACGTTCAAAAATAAAACATTTGAAAACGGACCATTTTCCACATTTCTGAAGCATGACGTAATGTGGGGGTGTTATCTCTTTTGTCGAAAATCAGCCGTTTTTGCTCGAACATTAAATGCCTCCAAATGGTATTTAATTAACTTCCCGAGCCCCTGGAAGCATGAAAATCACTTTAAACATGCTAATTTTAGCTCTAACACTGATGATCCACCTACAAATGTGAACTGACGTTCAAAAATAAAACATTTGAAAACGGACCATTTTCCACATTTCTGAAGCATGACGTAATGGGGGGGTGTTATCTCTTTTGTCGAAAATCAGCCGTTTTTGCTCGAACATTAAATGCCTCCAAATGGTATTTAATTACCTTCCCGAGCCCCTGGAAGCATGAAAATCACTTTAAACATGCTAATTTTAGCTCTAACACTGATGATCCACCTACAAATGTGAACTGACGTTCAAAAATAAAACATTTGAAAACGGACCATTTTCCACATTTCTGAAGCATGACGTAATGGGGGGGTGTTATCTCTTTTGTCGAAAATCAGCCGTTTTTGCTCGAACATTAAATGCCTCCAAATGGTATTTAATTAACTTCCCGAGCCCCTGGAAGCATGAAAATCACTTTAAACATGCTAATTTTAGCTCTAACACTGATGATCCACCTACAAATGTGAACTGACGTTCAAAAATAAAACATTTGAAAACGGACCATTTTCCACATTTCTGAAGCATGACGTAATGGGGGGGTGTTATCTCTTTTGTCGAAAATCAGCCGTTTTTGCTCGAACATTAAATGCCTCCAAATGGTATTTAATTAACTTCCCGGGGTGAAGAAACCCTTTTTGAGAACTCAGAGTGAGTAAATTGGCCATTTTCATGCACTTTTAACCATTCCATAAATCTTGTGTTTTGGGCCCCTGGAAGCATGAAAATCACTTTAAACATGCTAATTTTAGCTCTAACACTGATGATCCACCTACAAATGTGAACTGACGTTCAAAAATAAAACATTTGAAAACGGACCATTTTCCACATTTCTGAAGCATGACGTAATGGGGGGGTGTTATCTCTTTTGTCGAAAATCAGCCGTTTTTGCTCGAACATTAAATGCCTCCAAATGGTATTTAATTAACTTCCCGAGCCCCTGGAAGCATGAAAATCACTTTAAACATGCTAATTTTAGCTCTAACACTGATGATCCACCTACAAATGTGAACTGACGTTCAAAAATAAAACATTTGAAAACGGACCATTTTCCACATTTCTGAAGCATGACGTAATGGGGGGGTGTTATCTCTTTTGTCGAAAATCAGCCGTTTTTGCTCGAACATTAAATGCCTCCAAATGGTATTTAATTAACTTCCCGAGCCCCTGGAAGCATGAAAATCACTTTAAACATGCTAATTTTAGCTCTAACACTGATGATCCACCTACAAATGTGAACTGACGTTCAAAAATAAAACATTTGAAAACGGACCATTTTCCACATTTCTGAAGCATGACGTAATGGGGGGGTGTTATCTCTTTTGTCGAAAATCAGCCGTTTTTGCTCGAACATTAAATGCCTCCAAATGGTATTTAATTAACTTCCCGAGCCCCTGGAAGCATGAAAATCACTTTAAACATGCTAATTTTAGCTCTAACACTGATGATCCACCTACAAATGTGAACTGACGTTCAAAAATAAAACATTTGAAAACGGACCATTTTCCACATTTCTGAAGCATGACGTAATGGGGGGGTGTTATCTCTTTTGTCGAAAATCAGCCGTTTTTGCTCGAACATTAAATGCCTCCAAATGGTATTTAATTAACCTCCCGAGCCCCTGGAAGCATGAAAATCACTTTAAACATGCTAATTTTAGCTCTAACACTGATGATCCACCTACAAATGTGAACTGACGTTCAAAAATAAAACATTTGAAAACGGACCATTTTCCACATTTCTGAAGCATGACGTAATGGGGGGGTGTTATCTCTTTTGTCGAAAATCAGCCGTTTTTGCTCGAACATTAAATGCCTCCAAATGGTATTTAATTAACTTCCCGAGCCCCTGGAAGCATGAAAATCACTTTAAACATGCTAATTTTAGCTCTAACACTGATGATCCACCTACAAATGTGAACTGACGTTCAAAAATAAAACATTTGAAAACGGACCATTTTCCACATTTCTGAAGCATGACGTAATGGGGGGGTGTTATCTCTTTTGTCGAAAATCAGCCGTTTTTGCTCGAACATTAAATGCCTCCACATGGTATTTAATTAACTTCCCGGGGTGAAGAAACCCTTTTTGAGAACTCAGAGTGAGTAAATTGGCCATTTTCATGCACTTTTAACCATTCCATAAATCTTGTGTTTTGGGCCCCTGGAAGCATGAAAATCACTTTAAACATGCTAATTTTAGCTCTAACACTGATGATCCACCTACAAATGTGAACTGACGTTCAAAAATTAAACATTTGAAAACGGACCATTTTCCACATTTCTGAAGCATGACGTAATGGGGGGGTGTTATCTCTTTTGTCGAAAATCAGCCGTTTTTGCTCGAACATTAAATGCCTCCAAATGGTATTTAATTAACTTCCCGAGCCCCTGGAAGCATGAAAATCACTTTAAACATGCTAATTTTAGCTCTAACACTGATGATCCACCTACAAATGTGAACTGACGTTCAAAAATAAAACATTTGAAAACGGACCATTTTTCACATTTCTGAAGCATGACGTAATGGGGGGGGTGTTATCTCTTTTGTCGAAAATCAGCCGTTTTTGCTCGAACATTAAATGCCTCCAAATGGTATTTAATTAACTTCCGAGCCCCTGGAAGCATGAAAATCACTTTAAACATGCTAATTTTAGCTCTAACACTGATGATCCACCTACAAATGTGAACTGACGTTCAAAAATAAAACATTTGAAAACGGACCATTTTCCACATTTCTGAAGCATGACGTAATGGGGGGGTGTTATCTCTTTTGTCGAAAATCAGCCGTTTTTGCTCGAACATTAAATGCCTCCAAATGGTATTTAATTAACTTCCCGAGCCCCTGGAAGCATGAAAATCACTTTAAACATGCTAATTTTAGCTCTAACACTGATGATCCACCTACAAATGTGAACTGACGTTCAAAAATAAAACATTTGAAAACGGACCATTTTCCACATTTCTGAAGCATGACGTAATGGGGGGGTGTTATCTCTTTTGTCGAAAATCAGCCGTTTTTGCTCGAACATTAAATGCCTCCAAATGGTATTTAATTAACTTCCCGAGCCCCTGGAAGCATGAAAATCACTTTAAACATGCTAATTTTAGCTCTAACACTGATGATCCACCTACAAATGTGAACTGACGTTCAAAAATAAAACATTTGAAAACGGACCATTTTCCACATTTCTGAAGCATGACGTAATGGGGGGGTGTTATCTCTTTTGTCGAAAATCAGCCGTTTTTGCTCGAACATTAAATGCCTCCAAATGGTATTTAATTAACTTCCCGGGGTGAAGAAACCCTTTTTGAGAACTCAGAGTGAATAAATTGGCCATTTTCATGCACTTTTAACCATTCCATAAATCTTGTGTTTTGGGCCCCTGGAAGCATGAAAATCACTTTAAACATGCTAATTTTAGCTCTAACACTGATGATCCACCTACAAATGTGAACTGACGTTCAAAAATAAAACATTTGAAAACGGACCATTTTCCACATTTCTGAAGCATGACGTAATGGGGGGGTGTTATCTCTTTTGTCGAAAATCAGCCGTTTTTGCTCGAACATTAAATGCCTCCAAATGGTATTTAATTAACTTCCCGGGGTGAAGAAACCCTTTTTGAGAACTAAGAGTGAGTAAATTGGCCATTTTCATGCACTTTTAACCATTCCATAAATCTTGTGTTTTGGGCCCCTGGAAGCATGAAAATCACTTTAAACATGCTAATTTTAGCTCTAACACTGATGATCCACCTACAAATGTGAACTGACGTTCAAAAATAAAACATTTGAAAACGGACCATTTTCCACATTTCTGAAGCATGACGTAATGGGGGGGTGTTATCTCTTTTGTCGAAAATCAGCCGTTTTTGCTCGAACATTAAATGCCTCCAAATGGTATTTAATTAACTTCCCGGGGTGAAGAAACCCTTTTTGAGAACTCAGAGTGAGTAAATTGGCCATTTTCATGCACTTTTAACCATTCCATAAATCTTGTGTTTTGGGCCCCTGGAAGCATGAAAATCACTTTAAACATGCTAATTATAGCTCTAACACTGATGATCCACCTACAAATGTGAACTGACGTTCAAAAATAAAATATTTGAAAACGGACCATTTTCCACATTTCTGAAGCATGACGTAATGGGGGGGTGTTATCTCTTTTGTCGAAAATCAGCCGTTTTTGCTCGAACATTAAATGCCTCCAAATGGTATTTAATTAACTTCCCGGGGTGAAGAAACCCTTTTTGAGAACTCAGAGTGAATAAATTGGCCATTTTCATGCACTTTTAACCATTCCATAAATCTTGTGTTTTGGGCCCCTGGAAGCATGAAAATCACTTTAAACATGCTAATTTTAGCTCTAACACTGATGATCCACCTACAAATGTGAACTGACGTTCAAAAATAAAACATTTGAAAACGGACCATTTTCCACATTTCTGAAGCATGACGTAATGGGGGGGTGTTATCTCTTTTGTCGAAAATCAGCCGTTTTTGCTCGAACATTAAATGCCTCCAAATGGTATTTAATTAACTTCCCGGGGTGAAGAAACCCTTTTTGAGAACTCAGAGTGAGTAAATTGGCCATTTTCATGCACTTTTAACCATTCCATAAATCTTGTGTTTTGGGCCCCTGGAAGCATGAAAATCACTTTAAACATGCTAATTTTAGCTCTAACACTGATGATCCACCTACAAATGTGAACTGACGTTCAAAAATAAAACATTTGAAAACGGACCATTTTCCACATTTCTGAAGCATGACGTAATGGGGGGGTGTTATCTCTTTTGTCGAAAATCAGCCGTTTTTGCTCGAACATTAAATGCCTCCAAATGGTATTTAATTAACTTCCCGAGCCCCTGGAAGCATGAAAATCACTTTAAACATGCTAATTTTAGCTCTAACACTGATGATCCACCTACAAATGTGAACTGACGTTCAAAAATAAAACATTTGAAAACGGACCATTTTCCACATTTCTGAAGCATGACGTAATGGGGGGGTGTTATCTCTTTTGTCGAAAATCAGCCGTTTTTGCTCTAACATTAAATGCCTCCAAATGGTATTTAATTAACTTCCCGGGGTGAAGAAACCCTTTTTGAGAACTCAGAGTGAGTAAATTGGCCATTTTCATGCACTTTTAACCATTCCATAAATCTTGTGTTTTGGGCCCCTGGAAGCATGAAAATCACTTTAAACATGCTAATTTTAGCTCTAACACTGATGATCCACCTACAAATGTGAACTGACGTTCAAAAATAAAACATTTGAAAACGGACCATTTTCCACATTTCTGAAGCATGACGTAATGGGGGGGGTGTTGTCGAAAATCAGCCGTTTTTGCTCGAACATTAAATGCCTCCAAATGGTATTTAATTAACTTCCCGGGGTGAAGAAACCCTTTTTGAGAACTCAGAGTGAGTAAATTGGCCATTTTCATGCACTTTTAACCATTCCATAAATCTTGTGTTTTGGGCCCCTGGAAGCATGAAAATCACTTTAAACATGCTAATTTTAGCTCTAACACTGATGATCCACCTACAAATGTGAACTGACGTTCAAAAATAAAACATTTGAAAACGGACCATTTTCCACATTTCTGAAGCATGACGTAATGGGGGGGGTGTTATCTCTTTTGTCGAAAATCAGCCGTTTTTGCTCGAACATTAAATGCCTCCAAATGGTATTTAATTAACTTCCCGGGGTGAAGAAACCCTTTTTGAGAACTCAGAGTGAGTAAATAGGCCATTTTCATGCACTTTTAACCATTCCATACATCTTGTGTTTTGGGCCCCTGGAAGCATGAAAATCACTTTAAACATGCTAATTTTAGCTCTAACACTGATGATCCACCTACAAATGTGAACTGACGTTCAAAAATAAAACATTTGAAAACGGACCATTTTTCACATTTCTGAAGCATGACGTAATGGGGGGGTGTTATCTCTTTTGTCGAAAATCAGCCGTTTTTGCTCGAACATTAAATGCCTCCAAATGGTATTTAATTAACTTCCCGAGCCCCTGGAAGCATGAAAATCACTTTAAACATGCTAATTTTAGCTCTAACACTGATGATCCACCTACAAATGTGAACTGACGTTCAAAAATAAAACATTTGAAAACGGACCATTTTCCACATTTCTGAAGCATGACGTAATGGGGGGGTGTTATCTCTTTTGTCGAAAATCAGCAGTTTTTGCTCGAACATTAAATGCCTCCAAATGGTATTTAATTAACTTCCCGAGCCCCTGGAAGCATGAAAATCACTTTAAACATGCTAATTTTAGCTCTAACACTGATGATCCACCTACAAATGTGAACTGAAGTTCAAAAATAAAACATTTGAAAACGGACCATTTTCCACATTTCTGAAGCATGACGTAATGGGGGGGTGTTATCTCTTTTGTCGAAAATCAGCCGTTTTTGCTCGAACATTAAATGCCTCCAAATGGTATTTAATTAACTTCCCGGGGTGAAGAAACCCTTTTTGAGAACTCAGAGTGAGTAAATTGGCCATTTTCATGCACTTTTAACCATTCCATAAATCTTGTGTTTTGGGCCCCTGGAAGCATGAAAATCACTTTAAACATGCTAATTTTAGCTCTAACACTGATGATCCACCTACAAATGTGAACTGACGTTCAAAAATAAAACATTTGAAAACGGACCATTTTCCACATTTCTGAAGCATGACGTAATGGGGGGGTGTTATCTCTTTTGTCGAAAATCAGCCGTTTTTGCTCGAACATTAAATGCCTCCAAATGGTATTTAATTAACTTCCCGAGCCCCTGGAAGCATGAAAATCACTTCAAACATGCTAATTTTAGCTCTAACACTGATGATCCACCTACAAATGTGAACTGACGTTCAAAAATAAAACATTTGAAAACGGACCATTTTCCACATTTCTGAAGCATGACGTAATGGGGGGGTGTTATCTCTTTTGTCGAAAATCAGCCGTTTTTGCTCGAACATTAAATGCCTCCAAATGGTATTTAATTAACTTCCCGGGGTGAAGAAACCCTTTTTGAGAACTCAGAGTGAGTAAATTGGCCATTTTCATGCACTTTTAACCATTCCATAAATCTTGTGTTTTGGGCCCCTGGAAGCATGAAAATCACTTTAAACATGCTAATTTTAGCTCTAACACTGATGATCCACCTACAAATGTGAACTGACGTTCAAAAATAAAACATTTGAAAACGGACCATTTTCCACATTTCTGAAGCATGACGTAATGGGGGGGTGTTATCTCTTTTGTCGAAAATCAGCCGTTTTTGCTCGAACATTAAATGCCTCCAAATGGTATTTAATTAACTTCCCGAGCCCCTGGAAGCATGAAAATCACTTTAAACATGCTAATTTTAGCTCTAACACTGATGATCCACCTACAAATGTGAACTGACGTTCAAAAATAAAACATTTGAAAACGGACCATTTTCCACATTTCTGAAGCCTGACGTAATGGGGGGGTGTTATCTCTTTTGTCGAAAATCAGCCGTTTTTGCTCGAACATTAAATGCCTCCAAATGGTATTTAATTAACTTCCCGGGGTGAAGAAACCCTTTTTGAGAACTCAGAGTGAGTAAATTGGCCATTTTCATGCACTTTTAACCATTCCATAAATCTTGTGTTTTGGGCCCCTGGAAGCATGAAAATCACTTTAAACATGCTAATTTTAGCTCTAACACTGATGATCCACCTACAAATGTGAACTGACGTTCAAAAATAAAACATTTGAAAACGGACCATTTTCCACATTTCTGAAGCATGACGTAATGGGGGGGTGTTATCTCTTTTGTCGAAAATCAGCCGTTTTTGCTCGAACATTAAATGCCTCCAAATGGTATTTAATTAACTTCCCGGGGTGAAGAAACCCTTTTTGAGAACTCAGAGTGAGTAAATTGGCCATTTTCATGCACTTTTAACCATTCCATAAATCTTGTGTTTTGGGCCCCTGGAAGCATGAAAATCACTTTAAACATGCTAATTTTAGCTCTAACACTGATGATCCACCTACAAATGTGAACTGACGTTCAAAAATAAAACATTTGAAAACGGACCATTTTCCACATTTCTGAAGCATGACGTAATGGGGGGGTGTTATCTCTTTTGTCGAAAATCAGCCGTTTTTGCTCGAACATTAAATGCCTCCAAATGGTATTTAATTAACTTCCCGAGCCCCTGGAAGCATGAAAATCACTTTAAACATGCTAATTTTAGCTCTAACACTGATGATCCACCTACAAATGTGAACTGACGTTCAAAAATAAAACATTTGAAAACGGACCATTTTCCACATTTCTGAAGCATGACGTAATGGGGGGGTGTTATCTCTTTTGTCGAAAATCAGCCGTTTTTGCTCGAACATTAAATGCCTCCAAATGGTATTTAATTAACTTCCCGGGGTGAAGAAACCCTTTTTGAGAACTCAGAGTGAGTAAATTGGCCATTTTCATGCACTTTTAACCATTCCATAAATCTTGTGTTTTGGGCCCCTGGAAGCATGAAAATCACTTTAAACATGCTAATTTTAGCTCTAACACTGATGATCCACCTACAAATGTGAACTGACGTTCAAAAATAAAACATTTGAAAACGGACCATTTTCCACATTTCTGAAGCATGACGTAATGGGGGGGTGTTATCTCTTTTGTCGAAAATCAGCCGTTTTTGCTCGAACATTAAATGCCTCCAAATGGTATTTAATTAACTTCCCGGGGTGAAGAAACCCTTTTTGAGAACTCAGAGTGAGTAAATTGGCCATTTTCATGCACTTTTAACCATTCCATAAATCTTGTGTTTTGGGCCCCTGGAAGCATGAAAATCACTTTAAACATGCTAATTTTAGCTCTAACACTGATGATCCACCTACAAATGTGAACTGACGTTCAAAAATAAAACATTTGAAAACGGACCATTTTCCACATTTCTGAAGCATGACGTAATGGGGGGGTGTTATCTCTTTTGTCGAAAATCAGCCGTTTTTGCTCGAACATTAAATGTCTCCAAATGGTATTTAATTAACTTCCCGGGGTGAAGAAACCCTTTTTGAGAACTCAGAGTGAGTAAATTGGCCATTTTCATGCACTTTTAACAATTCCATAAATCTTGTGTTTTGGGCCCCTGGAAGCATGAAAATCACTTTAAACATGCTAATTTTAGCTCTAACACTGATGATCCACCTACAAATGTGAACTGACGTTCAAAAATAAAACATTTGAAAACGGACCATTTTCCACATTTCTGAAGCATGACGTAATGGGGGGGTGTTATCTCTTTTGTCGAAAATCAGTCGTTTTTGCTCGAACATTAAATGCCTCCAAATGGTATTTAATTAACTTCCCGAGCCCCTGGAAGCATGAAAATCACTTTAAACATGCTAATTTTAGCTCTAACACTGATGATCCACCTACAAATGTGAACTGACGTTCAAAAATAAAACATTTGAAAACGGACCATTTTCCACATTTCTGAAGCATGACGTAATGGGGGGGTGTTATCTCTTTTGTCGAAAATCAGCCGTTTTTGCTCGAACATTAAATGCCTCCAAATGGTATTTAATTAACTTCCCGGGGTGAAGAAACCCTTTTTGAGAACTCAGAGTGAGTAAATTGGCCATTTTCATGCACTTTTAACCATTCCATAAATCTTGTGTTTTGGGCCCCTGGAAGCATGAAAATCACTTTAAACATGCTAATTTTAGCTCTAACACTGATGATCCACCTACAAATGTGAACTGACGTTCAAAAATAAAACATTTGAAAACGGACCATTTTCCACATTTCTGAAGCATGACGTAATGGGGGGGTGTTATCTCTTTTGTCGAAAATCAGCCGTTTTTGCTCGAACATTAAATGCCTCCAAATGGTATTTAATTAACTTCCCGAGCCCCTGGAAGCATGAAAATCACTTTAAACATGCTAATTTTAGCTCTAACACTGATGATCCACCTACAAATGTGAACTGACGTTCAAAAATAAAACATTTGAAAACGGACCATTTTCCACATTTCTGAAGCATGACGTAATGGGGGGGTGTTATCTCTTTTGTAGAAAATCAGCCGTTTTTGCTCGAACATTAAATGCCTCCAAATGGTATTTAATTAACTTCCCGAGCCCCTGGAAGCATGAAAATCACTTTAAACATGCTAATTTTAGCTCTAACACTGATGATCCACCTACAAATGTGAACTGACGTTCAAAAATAAAACATTTGAAAACGGACCATTTTCCACATTTCTGAAGCATGACGTAATGGGGGGGTGTTATCTCTTTTGTCGAAAATCAGCCGTTTTTGCTCGAACATTAAATGCCTCCAAATGGTATTTAATTAACTTCCCGGGGTGAAGAAACCCTTTTTGAGAACTCAGAGTGAGTAAATTGGCCATTTTCATGCACTTTTAACCATTCCATAAATCTTGTGTTTTGGGCCCCTGGAAGCATGAAAATCACTTTAAACATGCTAATTTTAGCTCTAACACTGATGATCCACCTACAAATGTGAACTGACGTTCAAAAATAAAACATTTGAAAACGGACCATTTTCCACATTTCTGAAGCATGACGTAATGGGGGGGTGTTATCTCTTTTGTCGAAAATCAGCCGTTTTTGCTCGAACATTAAATGCCTCCAAATGGTATTTAATTAACTTCCCGAGCCCCTGGAAGCATGAAAATCACTTTAAACATGCTAATTTTAGCTCTAACACTGATGATCCACCTACAAATGTGAACTGACGTTCAAAAATAAAACATTTGAAAACGGACCATTTTCCACATTTCTGAAGCATGACGTAATGGGGGGGTGTTATCTCTTTTGTCGAAAATCAGCCGTTTTTGCTCGAACATTAAATGCCTCCAAATGGTATTTAATTAACTTCCTGGGGTGAAGAAACCCTTTTTGAGAACTCAGAGTGAGTAAATTGGCCATTTTCATGCACTTTTAACCATTCCATAAATCTTGTGTTTTGGGCCCCTGGAAGCATGAAAATCACTTTAAACATGCTAATTTTAGCTCTAACACTGATGATCCACCTACAAATGTGAACTGACGTTCAAAAATAAAACATTTGAAAACGGACCATTTTCCACATTTCTGAAGCATGACGTAATGGGGGGGTGTTATCTCTTTTGTCGAAAATCAGCCGTTTTTGCTCGAACATTAAATGCCTCCAAATGGTATTTAATTAACTTCCCGAGCCCCTGGAAGCATGAAAATCACTTTAAACATGCTAATTTTAGCTCTAACACTGATGATCCACCTACAAATGTGAACTGACGTTCAAAAATAAAACATTTGAAAACGGACCATTTTCCACATTTCTGAAGCATGACGTAATGGGGGGGTGTTATCTCTTTTGTCGAAAATCAGCCGTTTTTGCTCGAACATTAAATGCCTCCAAATGGTATTTAATTAACTTCCCGGGGTGAAGAAACCCTTTTTGAGAACTCAGAGTGAGTAAATTGGCCATTTTCATGCACTTTAACCATTCCATAAATCTTGTGTTTTGGGCCCCTGGAAGCATGAAAATCACTTTAAACATGCTAATTTTAGCTCTAACACTGATGATCCACCTACAAATGTGAACTGACGTTCAAAAATAAAACATTTGAAAACGGACCATTTTCCACATTTCTGAAGCATGACGTAATGGGGGGGTGTTATCTCTTTTGTCGAAAATCAGCCGTTTTTGCTCGAACATTAACCCCTTCCGTGCGGGCGGTTTTCCCCGCCCATGCTGACTCCGCCTTGCGCGGGCGGAGTCATGACGGAACGGTTCCATCATCCACACAGCTCACCCGTAGTGCATGACGGAACCGTTCCGTCAGCAGCATGGAAGGGGTTAAATGCCTCCAAATGGTATTTAATTAACTTCCCGAGCCCCTGGAAGCATGAAAATCACTTTAAACATGCTAATTTTAGCTCTAACACTGATGATCCACCTACAAATGTGAACTGACGTTCAAAAATAAAACATTTGAAAACGGACCATTTTCCACATTTCTGAAGCATGACGTAATGGGGGGGTGTTATCTCTTTTGTCGAAAATCAGCCGTTTTTGCTCGAACATTAAATGCCTCCAAATGGTATTTAATTAACTTCCCGGGGTGAAGAAACCCTTTTTGAGAACTCAGAGTGAGTAAATTGGCCATTTTCATGCACTTTTAACCATTCCATAAATCTTGTGTTTTGGGCCCCTGGAAGCATGAAAATCACTTTAAACATGCTAATTTTAGCTCTAACACTGATGATCCACCTACAAATGTGAACTGACGTTCAAAAATAAAACATTTGAAAACGGACCATTTTCCACATTTCTGAAGCATGACGTAATGGGGGGGTGTTATCTCTTTTGTCGAAAATCAGCCGTTTTTGCTCGAACATTAAATGCCTCCAAATGGTATTTAATTAACTTCCCGGGGTGAAGAAACCCTTTTTGAGAACTCAGAGTGAGTAAATTGGCCATTTTCATGCACTTTTAACCATTCCATAAATCTTGTGTTTTGGGCCCCTGGAAGCATGAAAATCACTTTAAACATGCTAATTTTAGCTCTAACACTGATGATCCACCTACAAATGTGAACTGACGTTCAAAAATAAAACATTTGAAAACGGACCATTTTCCACATTTCTGAAGCATGACGTAATGGGGGGGTGTTATCTCTTTTGTCGAAAATCAGCCGTTTTTGCTCGAACATTAAATGCCTCCAAATGGTATTTAATTAACTTCCCGAGCCCCTGGAAGCATGAAAATCACTTTAAACATGCTAATTTTAGCTCTAACACTGATGATCCACCTACAAATGTGAACTGACGTTAAAAAATAAAACATTTGAAAACGGACCATTTTCCACATTTCTGAAGCATGACGTAATGGGGGGGTGTTATCTCTTTTGTCGAAAATCAGCCGTTTTTGCTCGAACATTAAATGCCTCCAAATGGTATTTAATTAACTTCCCGGGGTGAAGAAACCCTTTTTGAGAACTCAGAGTGAGTAAATTGGCCATTTTCATGCACTTTTAACCATTCCATAAATCTTGTGTTTTGGGCCCCTGGAAGCATGAAAATCACTTTAAACATGCTAATTTTAGCTCTAACACTGATGATCCACCTACAAATGTGAACTGACGTTCAAAAATAAAACATTTGAAAACGGACCATTTTCCACATTTCTGAAGCATGACGTAATGGGGGGGTGTTATCTCTTTTGTCGAAAATCAGCCGTTTTTGCTCGAACATTAAATGCCTCCAAATGGTATTTAATTAACTTCCCGGGGTGAAGAAACCCTTTTTGAGAACTCAGAGTGAGTAAATTGGCCATTTTCATTTTTTTTAACCATTCCATAAATCTTGTGTTTTGGGCCCCTGGAAGCATGAAAATCACTTTAAACATGCTAATTTTAGCTCTAACACTGATGATCCACCTACAAATGTGAACTGACGTTCAAAAATAAAACATTTGAAAACGGACCATTTTCCACATTTCTGAAGCATGACGTAATGGGGGGGTGTTATCTCTTTTGTCGAAAATCAGCCGTTTTTGCTCGAACATTAAATGCCTCCAAATGGTATTTAATTAACTTCCCGGGGTGAAGAAACCCTTTTTGAGAACTCAGAGTGAGTAAATTGGCCATTTTCATGCACTTTTAACAATTCCATAAATCTTGTGTTTTGGGCCCCTGGAAGCATGAAAATCACTTTAAACATGCTAATTTTAGCTCTAACACTGATGATCCACCTACAAATGTGAACTGACGTTCAAAAATAAAACATTTGAAAACGGACCATTTTCCACATTTCTGAAGCATGACGTAATGGGGGGGTGTTATCTCTTTTGTCGAAAATCAGCCGTTTTTGCTCGAACATTAAATGCCTCCAAATGGTATTTAATTAACTTCCCGAGCCCCTGGAAGCATGAAAATCACTTTAAACATGCTAATTTTAGCTCTAACACTGATGATCCACCTACAAATGTGAACTGACGTTCAAAAATAAAACATTTGAAAACGGACCATTTTCCACATTTCTGAAGCATGACGTAATGGGGGGGTGTTATCTCTTTTGTAGAAAATCAGCCGTTTTTGCTCGAACATTAAATGCCTCCAAATGGTATTTAATTAACTTCCCGAGCCCCTGGAAGCATGAAAATCACTTTAAACATGCTAATTTTAGCTCTAACACTGATGATCCACCTACAAATGTGAACTGACATTCAAAAATAAAACATTTGAAAACGGACCATTTTCCACATTTCTGAAGCATGACGTAATGGGGGGGTGTTATCTCTTTTGTCGAAAATCAGCCGTTTTTGCTCGAACATTAAATGCCTCCAAATGGTATTTAATTAACTTCCCGGGGTGAAGAAACCCTTTTTGAGAACTCAGAGTGAGTAAATTGGCCATTTTCATGCACTTTTAACCATTCCATAAATCTTGTGTTTTGGGCCCCTGGAAGCATGAAAATCACTTTAAACATGCTAATTTTAGCTCTAACACTGATGATCCACCTACAAATGTGAACTGACGTTCAAAAAAAAAACATTTGAAAACGGACCATTTTCCACATTTCTGAAGCATGACGTAATGGGGGGGTGTTATCTCTTTTGTCGAAAATCAGCCGTTTTTGCTCGAACATTAAATGCCTCCAAATGGTATTTAATTAACTTCCCGAGCCCCTGGAAGCATGAAAATCACTTTAAACATGCTAATTTTAGCTCTAACACTGATGATCCACCTACAAATGTGAACTGACGTTCAAAAATAAAACATTTGAAAACGGACCATTTTCCACATTTCTGAAGCATGACGTAATGGGGGGGTGTTATCTCTTTTGTCGAAAATCAGCCGTTTTTGCTCGAACATTAAATGCCTCCAAATGGTATTTAATTAACTTCCTGGGGTGAAGAAACCCTTTTTGAGAACTCAGAGTGAGTAAATTGGCCATTTTCATGCACTTTTAACCATTCCATAAATCTTGTGTTTTGGGCCCCTGGAAAGCATGAAAATCACTTTAAACATGCTAATTTTAGCTCTAACACTGATGATCCACCTACAAATGTGAACTGACGTTCAAAAATAAAACATTTGAAAACGGACCATTTTCCACATTTCTGAAGCATAACGTAATGGGGGGGTGTTATCTCTTTTGTCGAAAATCAGCCGTTTTTGCTCGAACATTAAATGCCTCCAAATGGTATTTAATTAACTTCCCGAGCCCCTGGAAGCATGAAAATCACTTTAAACATGCTAATTTTAGCTCTAACACTGATGATCCACCTACAAATGTGAACTGACGTTCAAAAATAAAACATTTGAAAACGGACCATTTTCCACATTTCTGAAGCATGACGTAATGGGGGGGTGTTATCTCTTTTGTCGAAAATCAGCCGTTTTTGCTCGAACATTAAATGCCTCCAAATGGTATTTAATTAACTTCCCGAGCCCCTGGAAGCATGAAAATCCCTTTAAACATGCTAATTTTAGCTCTACCACTGATGATCCACCTACAAATGTGAACTGACGTTCAAAAATAAAACATTTGAAAACGGACCATTTTCCACATTTCTGAAGCATGACGTAATGGGGGGGTGTTATCTCTTTTGTCGAAAATCAGCCGTTTTTGCTCGAACATTAAATGCCTCCAAATGGTATTTAATTAACTTCCCGAGCCCCTGGAAGCATGAAAATCACTTTAAACATGCTAATTTTAGCTCTAACACTGATGATCCACCTACAAATGTGAACTGACGTTCAAAAATAAAACATTTGAAAACGGACCATTTTCCACATTTCTGAAGCATGACGTAATGGGGGGGTGTTATCTCTTTTGTCGCAAATCAGCCGTTTTTGCTCGAACATTAAATGCCTCCAAATGGTATTTAATTAACTTCCCGGGGTGAAGAAACCCTTTTTGAGAACTCAGAGTGAGTAAATTGGCCATTTTCATGCACTTTTAACCATTCCATAAATCTTGTGTTTTGGGCCCCTGGAAGCATGAAAATCACTTTAAACATGCTAATTTTAGCTCTAACACTGATGATCCACCTACAAATGTGAACTGACGTTCAAAAATAAAACATTTGAAAACGGACCATTTTCCACATTTCTGAAGCATGACGTAATGGGGGGGGTGTTATCTCTTTTGTCGAAAATCAGCCGTTTTTGCTCGAACATTAAATGCCTCCAAATGGTATTTAATTAACTTCCCGAGCCCCTGGAAGCATGAAAATCACTTTAAACATGCTAATTTTAGCTCTAACACTGATGATCCACCTACAAATGTGAACTGACGTTCAAAAATAAAACATTTGAAAACGGACCATTTTCCACATTTCTGAAGCATGACGTAATGGGGGGGTGTTATCTCTTTTGTCGAAAATCAGCCGTTTTTGCTCGAACATTAAATGCCTCCAAATGGTATTTAATTAACTTGCCGGGGTGAAGAAACCCTTTTTGAGAACTCAGAGTGAGTAAATTGGCCATTTTCATGCACTTTTAACCATTCCATAAATCTTGTGTTTTGGGCCCCTGGAAGCATGAAAATCACTTTAAACATGCTAATTTTAGCTCTAACACTGATGATCCACGTACAAATGTGAACTGACGTTCAAAAATAAAACATTTGAAAACGGACCATTTTCCACATTTCTGAAGCATGACGTAATGGGGGGGTGTTATCTCTTTTGTCGAAAATCAGCCGTTTTTGCTCGAACATTAAATGCCTCCAAATGGTATTTAATTAACTTCCCGGGGTGAAGAAACCCTTTTTGAGAACTCAGAGTGAGTAAATTGGCCATTTTCATGCACTTTTAACCATTCCATAAATCTTGTGTTTTGGGCCCCTGGAAGCATGAAAATCACTTTAAACATGCTAATTTTAGCTCTAACACTGATGATCCACCTACAAATGTGAACTGACGTTCGAAAATAAAACATTTGAAAACGGACCATTTTCCACATTTCTGAAGCATGACGTAATGGGGGGTGTTATCTCTTTTGTCGAAAATCAGCCGTTTTTGCTCGAACATTAAATGCCTCCAAATGGTATTTAATTAACTTCCCGAGCCCCTGGAAGCATGAAAATCACTTTAAACATGCTAATTTTAGCTCTAACACTGATGATCCACCTACAAATGTGAACTGACGTTCAAAAATAAAACATTTGAAAACGGACCATTTTCCACATTTCTGAAGCATGACGTAATGGGGGGGTGTTATCTCTTTTGTCGAAAATCAGCAGTTTTTGCTCGAACATTAAATGCCTCCAAATGGTATTTAATTAACTTCCTGAGCCCCAGGAAGCATGAAAATCACTTTAAACATGCTAATTTTAGCTCTAACACTGATGATCACCTACAAATGTGAACTGACGTTCAAAAATAAAACATTTGAAAACGGACCATTTTCCACATTTCTGAAGCATGGACGTAATGGGGGGGTGTTATCTCTTTTGTCGAAAATCAGCCGTTTTTGCTCGAACATTAAATGCTCCAAATGGTATTTAATTAACTTCCCGGGGTGAAGAAACCCTTTTTGAGAACTCAGAGTGAGTAAATTGGCCATTTTCATGCACTTTTTAACCATTCCATAAATCTTGTGTTTTGGGCCCCTGGAATCATGAAAATCACTTTAAACATGCTAATTTTAGCTCTAACACTGATGATCCACCTACAAATGTGAACTGACGTTCAAAAATAAAACATTTGAAAACGGACCATTTTCCACATTTCTGAAGCATGACGTAATGGGGGGGTGTTATCTCTTTTGTCGAAAATCAGCCGTTTTTGCTCGAACATTAAATGCCTCCAAATGGTATTTAATTAACTTCCCGGGGTGAAGAAACCCTTTTTGAGAACTCAGAGTGAGTAAATTGGCCATTTTAATGCACTTTTAACCATTCCATAAATCTTGTGTTTTGGGCCCCTGGAAGCATGAAAATCACTTTAAACATGCTAATTTTAGCTCTAACACTGATGATCCACCTACAAATGTGAAATGACGTTCAAAAATAAAACATTTGAAAACGGACCATTTTCCACATTTCTGAAGCATGACGTAATGGGGGGGTGTTATCTCTTTTGTCGAAAATCAGCCGTTTTTGCTCGAACATTAAATGCCTCCAAATGGTATTTAATTAACTTCCCGAGCCCCTGGAAGCATGAAAATCACTTTAAACATGCTAATTTTAGCTCTAACACTGATGATCCACCTACAAATGTGAACTGACGTTCAAAAATAAAACATTTGAAAACGGACCATTTTCCACATTTCTGAAGCATGACGTAATGGGGGGGTGTTATCTCTTTTGTCGAAAATCAGCCGTTTTTGCTCGAACATTAAATGCCTCCAAATGGTATTTAATTAACTTCCCGAGCCCCTGGAAGCATGAAAATCACTTTAAACATGCTAATTTTAGCTCTAACACTGATGATCCACCTACAAATGTGAACTGACGTTCAAAAATAAAACATTTGAAAACGGACCATTTTCCACATTTCTGAAGCATGACGTAATGGGGGGGTGTTATCTCTTTTGTCGAAAATCAGCCGTTTTTGCTCGAACATTAAATGCCTCCAAATGGTATTTAATTAACTTCCCGGGGTGAAGAAACCCTTTTTGAGAACTCAGAGTGAGTAAATTGGCCATTTTCATGCACTTTTAACCATTCCATAAATCTTGTGTTTTGGGCCCCTGGAAGCATGAAAATCACTTTAAACATGCTAATTTTAGCTCTAACACTGATGATCCACCTACAAATGTGAACTGACGTTCAAAAATAAAACATTTGAAAACGGACCATTTTCCACATTTCTGAAGCATGACGTAATGGGGGGGGGTGTTATCTCTTTTGTCGAAAATCAGCCGTTTTTGCTCGAACATTAAATGCCTCCAAATGGTATTTAATTAACTTCCCGAGCCCCTGGAAGCATGAAAATCACTTTAAACATGCTAATTTTAGCTCTAACACTGATGATCCACCTACAAATGTGAACTGACGTTCAAAAATAAAACATTTGAAAACGGACCATTTTCCACATTTCTGAAGCATGACGTAATGGGGGGGTGTTATCTCTTTTGTCGAAAATCAGCCGTTTTTGCTCGAACATTAAATGCCTCCAAATGGTATTTAATTAACTTGCCGGGGTGAAGAAACCCTTTTTGAGAACTCAGAGTGAGTAAATTGGCCATTTTCATGCACTTTTAACCATTCCATAAATCTTGTGTTTTGGGCCCCTGGAAGCATGAAAATCACTTTAAACATGCTAATTTTAGCTCTAACACTGATGATCCACGTACAAATGTGAACTGACGTTCAAAAATAAAACATTTGAAAACGGACCATTTTCCACATTTCTGAAGCATGACGTAATGGGGGGGTGTTATCTCTTTTGTCGAAAATCAGCCGTTTTTGCTCGAACATTAAATGCCTCCAAATGGTATTTAATTAACTTCCCGGGGTGAAGAAACCCTTTTTGAGAACTCAGAGTGAGTAAATTGGCCATTTTCATGCACTTTTAACCATTCCATAAATCTTGTGTTTTGGGCCCCTGGAAGCATGAAAATCACTTTAAACATGCTAATTTTAGCTCTAACACTGATGATCCACCTACAAATGTGAACTGACGTTCAAAAATAAAACATTTGAAAACGGACCATTTTCCACATTTCTGAAGCATGACGTAATGGGGGGTGTTATCTCTTTTGTCGAAAATCAGCCGTTTTTGCTCGAACATTAAATGCCTCCAAATGGTATTTAATTAACTTCCCGAGCCCCTGGAAGCATGAAAATCACTTTAAACATGCTAATTTTAGCTCTAACACTGATGATCCACCTACAAATGTGAACTGACGTTCAAAAATAAAACATTTGAAAACGGACCATTTTCCACATTTCTGAAGCATGACGTAATGGGGGGGTGTTATCTCTTTTGTCGAAAATCAGCCGTTTTTGCTCGAACATTAAATGCCTCCAAATGGTATTTAATTAACTTCCTGAGCCCCAGGAAGCATGAAAATCACTTTAAACATGCTAATTTTAGCTCTAACACTGATGATCCACCTACAAATGTGAACTGACGTTCAAAAATAAAACATTTGAAAACGGACCATTTTCCACATTTCTGAAGCATGACGTAATGGGGGGGTGTTATCTCTTTTGTCGAAAATCAGCCGTTTTTGCTCGAACATTAAATGCCTCCAAATGGTATTTAATTAACTTCCCGGGGTGAAGAAACCCTTTTTGAGAACTCAGAGTGAGTAAATTGGCCATTTTCATGCACTTTTAACCATTCCATAAATCTTGTGTTTTGGGCCCCTGGAAGCATGAAAATCACTTTAAACATGCTAATTTTAGCTCTAACACTGATGATCCACCTACAAATGTGAACTGACGTTCAAAAATAAAACATTTGAAAACGGACCATTTTCCACATTTCTGAAGCATGACGTAATGGGGGGGGTGTTATCTCTTTTGTCGAAAATCAGCCGTTTTTGCTCGAACATTAAATGCCTCCAAATGGTATTTAATTAACTTCCCGGGGTGAAGAAACCCTTTTTGAGAACTCAGAGTGAGTAAATTGGCCATTTTCATGCACTTTTAACCATTCCATAAATCTTGTGTTTTGGGCCCCTGGAAGCATGAAAATCACTTTAAACATGCTAATTTTAGCTCTAACACTGATGTTCCACCTACAAATGTGAACTGACGTTCAAAAATAAAACATTTGAAAACGGACCATTTTCCACATTTCTGAAGTATGACGTAATGGGGGGGTGTTATCTCTTTTGTCGAAAATCAGCCGTTTTTGCTCGAACATTAAATGCCTCCAAATGGTATTTAATTAACTTCCCGAGCCCCTGGAAGCATGAAAATCACTTTAAACATGCTAATTTTAGCTCTAACACTGATGATCCACCTACAAATGTGAACTGACGTTCAAAAATAAAACATTTGAAAACGGACCATTTTCCACATTTCTGAAGCATGACATAATGGGGGGGTGTTATCTCTTTTGTCGAAAATCAGCCGTTTTTGCTCGAACATTAAATGCCTCCAAATGGTATTTAATTAACTTCCCGGGGTGAAGAAACCCTTTTTGAGAACTCAGAGTGAGTAAATTGGCCATTTTCATGCACTTTTAACCATTCCATAAATCTTGTGTTTTGGGCCCCTGGAAGCATGAAAATCACTTTAAACATGCTAATTTTAGCTCTAACACTGATGATCCACCTACAAATGTGAACTGACGTTCAAAAATAAAACATTTGAAAACGGACCATTTTCCACATTTCTGAAGCATGACGTAATGGGGGGGTGTTATCTCTTTTGTCGAAAATCAGCCGTTTTTGCTCGAACATTAAATGCCTCCAAATGGTATTTAATTAACTTCCCGGGGTGAAGAAACCCTTTTTGAGAACTCAGAGTGAGTAAATTGGCCATTTTCATGCACTTTTAACCATTCCATAAATCTTGTGTTTTGGGCCCCTGGAAGCATGAAAATCACTTTAAACATGCTAATTTTAGCTCTAACACTGATGATCCACCTACAAATGTGAACTGACGTTCAAAATAAAACATTTGAAAACGGACCATTTTCCACATTTCTGAAGCATGACGTAATGGGGGGGGTGTTATCTCTTTTGTCGAAAATCAGCCGTTTTTGCTCGAACATTAAATGCCTCCAAATGGTATTTAATTAACTTCCCGAGCCCCTGGAAGCATGAAAATCACTTTAAACATGCTAATTTTAGCTCTAACACTGATGATCCACCTACAAATGTGAACTGACGTTCAAAAATAAAACATTTGAAAACGGACCATTTTCCACATTTCTGAAGCATGACGTAATGGGGGGGGTGTTATCTCTTTTGTCGAAAATCAGCCGTTTTTGCTCGAACATTAAATGCCTCCAAATGGTATTTAATTAACTTCCCGAGCCCCTGGAAGCATGAAAATCACTTTAAACATGCTAATTTTAGCTCTAACACTGATGATCCACCTACAAATGTGAACTGACGTTCAAAAATAAAACATTTGAAAACGGACCATTTTCCACATTTCTGAAGCATGACGTAATGGGGGGGTGTTATCTCTTTTGTCGAAAATCAGCCGTTTTTGCTCGAACATTAAATGCCTCCAAATGGTATTTAATTAACTTCCCGAGCCCCTGGAAGCATGAAAATCACTTTAAACATGCTAATTTTAGCTCTAACACTGATGATCCACCTACAAATGTGAACTGACGTTCAAAAATAAAACATTTGAAAACGGACCATTTTCCACATTTCTGAAGCATGACGTAATGGGGGGGTGTTATCTCTTTTGTCGAAAATCAGCCGTTTTTGCTCGAACATTAAATGCCTCCAAATGGTATTTAATTAACTTCCCGGGGTGAAGAAACCCTTTTTGAGAACTCAGAGTGAGTAAATTGGCCATTTTCATGCACTTTTAACCATTCCATAAATCTTGTGTTTTGGGCCCCTGGAAGCATGAAAATCACTTTAAACATGCTAATTTTAGCTCTAACACTGATGATCCACCTACAAATGTGAACTGATGTTCAAAAATAAAACATTTGAAAACGGACCATTTTCCACATTTCTGAAGCATGACGTAATGGGGGGGTGTTATCTCTTTTGTCGAAAATCAGCCGTTTTTGCTCGAACATTAAATGCCTCCAAATGGTATTTAATTAACTTCCCGAGCCCCTGGAAGCATGAAAATCACTTTAAACATGCTAATTTTAGCTCTAACACTGATGATCCACCTACGAATGTGAACTGACGTTCAAAAATAAAACATTTGAAAACGGACCATTTTCCACATTTCTGAAGCATGACGTAATGGGGGGTGTTATCTCTTTTGTCGAAAATCAGCCGTTTTTGCTCGAACATTAAATGCCTCCAAATGGTATTTAATTAACTTCCCGGGGTGAAGAAACCCTTTTTGAGAACTCAGAGTGAGTAAATTGGCCATTTTCATGCACTTTTAACCATTCCATAAATCTTGTGTTTTGGGCCCCTGGAAGCATGAAAATCACTTTAAACATGCTAATTTTAGCTCTAACACTGATGATCCACCTACAAATGTGAACTGACGTACAAAAATAAAACATTTGAAAACGGACCATTTTCCACATTTCTGAAGCATGACGTAATGGGGGGGTGTTATCTCTTTTGTCGAAAATCAGCCGTTTTTGCTCGAACATTAAATGCCTCCAAATGGTATTTAATTAACTTCCCGGGGTGAAGAAACCATTTTTTGAGAACTCAGAGTGAGTAAATTGGCCATTTTCATGCACTTTTAACCATTCCATAAATCTTGTGTTTTAGGCCCCTGGAAGCATGAAAATCACTTTAAACATGCTAATTTTAGCTCTAACACTGATGATCCACCTACAAATGTGAACTGACGTTCAAAAATAAAACATTTGAAAACGGACCATTTTCCACATTTCTGAAGCATGACGTAATGGGGGGTGTTATCTCTTTTGTCGAAAATCAGCCGTTTTTGCTCGAACATTAAATGCCTCCAAATGGTATTTAATTAACTTCCCGAGCCCCTGGAAGCATGAAAATCACTTTAAACATGCTAATTATAGCTCTAACACTGATGATCCACCTACAAATGTGAACTGACGTTCAAAAATAAAACATTTGAAAACGGACCATTTTCCACATTTCTGAAGCATGACGTAATGGGGGGGTGTTATCTCTTTTGACGAAAATCAGCCGTTTTTGCTCGAACATTAAATGCCTCCAAATGGTATTTAATTAACTTCCCGAGCCCCTGGAAGCATGAAAATCACTTTAAACATGCTAATTTTAGCTCTAACACTGATGATCCACCTACAAATGTGAACTGACGTTCAAAAATAAAACATTTGAAAACGGACCATTTTCCACATTTCTGAAGCATGACGTAATGGGGGGGTGTTATCTCTTTTGTCGAAAATCAGCCGTTTTTGCTCGAACATTAAATGCCTCCAAATGGTATTTAATTACCTTCCCGGGGTGAAGAAACCCTTTTTGAGAACTCAGAGTGAGTAAATTGGCCATTTTCATGCACTTTTAACCATTCCATAAATCTTGTGTTTTGGGCCCCTGGAAGCATGAAAATCACTTTAAACATGCTAATTTTAGCTCTAACACTGATGATCCACCTACAAATGTGAACTGACGTTCAAAAATAAAACATTTGAAAACGGACCATTTTCCACATTTCTGAAGCATGACGTAATGGGGGGGTGTTATCTCTTTTGTCGAAAATCAGCCATTTTTGCTCGAACATTAAATGCCTCCAAATGGTATTTAATTAACTTCCCGAGCCCCTGGAAGCATGAAAATCACTTTAAACATGCTAATTTTAGCTCTAACACTGATGATCCACCTACAAATGTGAACTGACGTTCAAAAATAAAACATTTGAAAACGGACCATTTTCCACATTTCTGAAGCATGACGTAATGGGGGGGTGTTATCTCTTTTGTCGAAAATCAGCCGTTTTTGCTCGAACATTAAATGCCTCCAAATGGTATTTAATTAACTTCCCGAGCCCCTGGAAGCATGAAAATCACTTTAAACATGCTAATTTTAGCTCTAACACTGATGATCCAACTACAAATGTGAACTGACGTTCAAAAATAAAACATTTGAAAACGGACCATTTTCCACATTTCTGAAGCATGACGTAATGGGGGGGTGTTATCTCTTTTGTCGAAAATCAGCCGTTTTTGCTCGAACATTAAATGCCTCCAAATGGTATTTAATTAACTTCCCGAGCCCCTGGAAGCATGAAAATCACTTTAAACATGCTAATTTTAGCTCTAACACTGATGATCCACCTACAAATGTGAACTGACGTTCAAAAATAAAACATTTGAAAACGGACCATTTTCCACATTTCTGAAGCATGACGTAATGGGGGGGTGTTATCTCTTTTGTCGAAAACCAGCCGTTTTTGCTCGAACATTAAATGCCTCCAAATGGTATTTAATTAACTTCCCGAGCCCCTGGAAGCATGAAAATCACTTTAAACATGCTAATTTTAGCTCTTACACTGATGATCCACCTACAAATGTGAACTGACGTTCAAAAATAAAACATTTGAAAACGGACCATTTTCCACATTTCTGAAGCATGACGTAATGGGGGGGGTGTTATCTCTTTTGTCGAAAATCAGCCGTTTTTGCTCGAACATTAAATGCCTCCAAATGGTATTTAATTAACTTCCCGAGCCCCTGGAAGCATGAAAATCACTTTAAACATGCTAATTTTAGCTCTAACACTGATGATCCACCTACAAATGTGAACTGACGTTCAAAAATAAAACATTTGAAAACGGACCATTTTCCACATTTCTGAAGCATGACGTAATGGGGGGGTGTTATCTCTTTTGTCGAAAATCAGCCGTTTTTGCTCGAACATTAAATGCCTCCAAATGGTATTTAATTAACTTCCCGAGCCCCTGGAAGCATGAAAATCACTTTAAACATGCTAATTTTAGCTCTAACACTGATGATCCACCTACAAATGTGAACTGACGTTCAAAAATAAAACATTTGAAAACGGACCATTTTCCACATTTCTGAAGAATGACGTAATGGGGGGGTGTTATCTCTTTTGTCGAAAATCAGCCGTTTTTGCTCGAACATTAAATGCCTCCAAATGGTATTTAATTAACTTCCCGGGGTGAAGAAACCCTTTTTGAGAACTCAGAGTGAGTAAATTGGCCATTTTCATGCACTTTTACCCATTCCATAAATCTTGTGTTTTGGGCCCCTGGAAGCATGAAAATCACTTTAAACATGCTAATTTTAGCTCTAACACTGATGATCCACCTACAAATGTGAACTGACGTTCAAAAATAAAACATTTGAAAACGGACCATTTTCCACATTTCTGAAGCATGACGTAATGGGGGGGTGTTATCTCTTTTGTCGAAAATCAGCCGTTTTTGCTCGAACATTAAATGCCTCCAAATGGTATTTAATTAACTTCCCGAGCCCCTGGAAGCATGAAAATCACTTTAAACATGCTAATTTTAGCTCTAACACTGATGATCCACCTACAAATGTGAACTGACGTTCAAAAATAAAACATTTGAAAACGGACCATTTTCCACATTTCTGAAGCATGACGTAATGGGGGGGTGTTATCTCTTTTGTCGAAAATCAGCCGTTTTTGCTCGAACATTAAATGCCTCCAAATGGTATTTAATTAACTTCCCGGGGTGAAGAAACCCTTTTTGAGAACTCAGAGTGAGTAAATTGGCCATTTTCATGCACTTTTAACCATTCCATAAATCTTGTGTTTTGGGCCCCTGGAAGCATGAAAATCACTTTAAACATGCTAATTTTAGCTCTAACACTGATGATCCACCTACAAATGTGAACTGACGTTCAAAAATAAAACATTTGAAAACGGACAATTTTCCACATTTCTGAAGCATGACGTAATGGGGGGGTGTTATCTCTTTTGTCGAAAATCAGCCGTTTTTGCTCGAACATTAAATGCCTCCAAATGGTATTTAATTAACTTCCCGAGCCCCTGGAAGCATGAAAATCACTTTAAACATGCTAATTTTAGCTCTAACACTGATGATCCACCTACAAATGTGAACTGACGTTCAAAAATAAAACATTTGAAAACGGACCATTTTCCACATTTCTGAAGCATGACGTAATGGGGGGGTGTTATCTCTTTTGTCGAAAATCAGCCGTTTTTGCTCGAACATTAAATGCCTCCAAATGGTATTTAATTAACTTCCCGGGGTGAAGAAACCCTTTTTGAGAACTCAGAGTGAGTAAATTGGCCATTTTCATGCACGTTTAACCATTCCATAAATCTTGTGTTTTGGGCCCCTGGAAGCATGAAAATCACTTTAAACATGCTAATTTTAGCTCTAACACTGATGATCCACCTACAAATGTGAACTGACGTTCAAAAATAAAACATTTGAAAACGGACAATTTTCCACATTTCTGAAGCATGACGTAATGGGGGGGGTGTTATCTCTTTTGTCGAAAATCAGCCGTTTTTGCTCGAACATTAAATGCCTCCAAATGGTATTTAATTAACTTCCCGAGCCCCTGGAAGCATGAAAATCACTTTAAACATGCTAATTTTAGCTCTAACACTGATGATCCACCTACAAATGTGAACTGACGTTCAAAAATAAAACATTTGAAAACGGACCATTTTCCACATTTCTGAAGCATGACGTAATGGGGGGGTGTTATCTCTTTTGTCGAAAATCAGCCGTTTTTGCTCGAACATTAAATGCCTCCAAATGGTATTTAATTAACTTCCCGGGGTGAAGAAACCCTTTTTGAGAACTCAGAGTGAGTAAATTGGCCATTTTCATGCACTTTTAACCATTCCATAAATCTTGTGTTTTGGGCCCCTGGAAGCATGAAAATCACTTTAAACATGCTAATTTTAGCTCTAACACTGATGATCCACCTACAAATGTGAACTGACGTTCAAAAATAAAACATTTGAAAACGGACCATTTTCCACATTTCTGAAGCATGACGTAATGGGGGGGTGTTATCTCTTTTGTCGAAAATCAGCCGTTTTTGCTCGAACATTAAATGCCTCCAAATGGTATTTAATTAACTTCCCGAGCCCCTGGAAGCATGAAAATCACTTTAAACATGCTAATTTTAGCTCTAACACTGATGATCCACCTACAAATGTGAACTGACGTTCAAAAATAAAACATTTGAAAACGGACCATTTTCCACATTTCTGAAGCATGACATAATGGGGGGGTGTTATCTCTTTTGTCGAAAATCAGCCGTTTTTGCTCGAACATTAAATGCCTCCAAATGGTATTTAATTAACTTCCCGGGGTGAAGAAACCCTTTTTGAGAACTCAGAGTGAGTAAATTGGCCATTTTCATGCACTTTTAACCATTCCATAAATCTTGTGTTTTGGGCCCCTGGAAGCATGAAAATCACTTTAAACATGCTAATTTTAGCTCTAACACTGATGATCCACCTACAAATGTGAACTGACGTTCAAAAATAAAACATTTGAAAACGGACCATTTTCCACATTTCTAAAGCATGACGTAATGGGGGGGTGTTATCTCTTTTGTCGAAAATCAGCAGTTTTTGCTCGAACATTAAATGCCTCCAAATGGTATTTAATTAACTTCCTGAGCCCCAGGAAGCATGAAAATCACTTTAAACATGCTAATTTTAGCTCTAACACTGATGATCCACCTACAAATGTGAACTGACGTTCAAAAATAAAACATTTGAAAACGGACCATTTTCCACATTTCTGAAGCATGACGTAATGGGGGGGTGTTATCTCTTTTGTCGAAAATCAGCCGTTTTTGCTCGAACATTAAATGCCTCCAAATGGTATTTAATTAACTTCCCGGGGTGAAGAAACCCTTTTTGAGAACTCAGAGTGAGTAAATTGGCCATTTTCATGCACTTTTAACCATTCCATAAATCTTGTGTTTTGGGCCCCTGGAATCATGAAAATCACTTTAAACATGCTAATTTTAGCTCTAACACTGATGATCCACCTACAAATGTGAACTGACGTTCAAAAATAAAACATTTGAAAACGGACCATTTTCCACATTTCTGAAGCATGACGTAATGGGGGGGTGTTATCTCTTTTGTCGAAAATCAGCCGTTTTTGCTCGAACATTAAATGCCTCCAAATGGTATTTAATTAACTTCCCGGGGTGAAGAAACCCTTTTTGAGAACTCAGAGTGAGTAAATTGGCCATTTTAATGCACTTTTAACCATTCCATAAATCTTGTGTTTTGGGCCCCTGGAAGCATGAAAATCACTTTAAACATGCTAATTTTAGCTCTAACACTGATGATCCACCTACAAATGTGAAATGACGTTCAAAAATAAAACATTTGAAAACGGACCATTTTCCACATTTCTGAAGCATGACGTAATGGGGGGGTGTTATCTCTTTTGTCGAAAATCAGCCGTTTTTGCTCGAACATTAAATGCCTCCAAATGGTATTTAATTAACTTCCCGAGCCCCTGGAAGCATGAAAATCACTTTAAACATGCTAATTTTAGCTCTAACACTGATGATCCACCTACAAATGTGAACTGACGTTCAAAAATAAAACATTTGAAAACGGACCATTTTCCACATTTCTGAAGCATGACGTAATGGGGGGGTGTTATCTCTTTTGTCGAAAATCAGCCGTTTTTGCTCGAACATTAAATGCCTCCAAATGGTATTTAATTAACTTCCCGAGCCCCTGGAAGCATGAAAATCACTTTAAACATGCTAATTTTAGCTCTAACACTGATGATCCACCTACAAATGTGAACTGACGTTCAAAAATAAAACATTTGAAAACGGACCATTTTCCACATTTCTGAAGCATGACGTAATGGGGGGGTGTTATCTCTTTTGTCGAAAATCAGCCGTTTTTGCTCGAACATTAAATGCCTCCAAATGGTATTTAATTAACTTCCCGGGGTGAAGAAACCCTTTTTGAGAACTCAGAGTGAGTAAATTGGCCATTTTCATGCACTTTTAACCATTCCATAAATCTTGTGTTTTGGGCCCCTGGAAGCATGAAAATCACTTTAAACATGCTAATTTTAGCTCTAACACTGATGATCCACCTACAAATGTGAACTGACGTTCAAAAATAAAACATTTGAAAACGGACCATTTTCCACATTTCTGAAGCATGACGTAATGGGGGGGGGTGTTATCTCTTTTGTCGAAAATCAGCCGTTTTTGCTCGAACATTAAATGCCTCCAAATGGTATTTAATTAACTTCCCGAGCCCCTGGAAGCATGAAAATCACTTTAAACATGCTAATTTTAGCTCTAACACTGATGATCCACCTACAAATGTGAACTGACGTTCAAAAATAAAACATTTGAAAACGGACCATTTTCCACATTTCTGAAGCATGACGTAATGGGGGGGTGTTATCTCTTTTGTCGAAAATCAGCCGTTTTTGCTCGAACATTAAATGCCTCCAAATGGTATTTAATTAACTTGCCGGGGTGAAGAAACCCTTTTTGAGAACTCAGAGTGAGTAAATTGGCCATTTTCATGCACTTTTAACCATTCCATAAATCTTGTGTTTTGGGCCCCTGGAAGCATGAAAATCACTTTAAACATGCTAATTTTAGCTCTAACACTGATGATCCACGTACAAATGTGAACTGACGTTCAAAAATAAAACATTTGAAAACGGACCATTTTCCACATTTCTGAAGCATGACGTAATGGGGGGGTGTTATCTCTTTTGTCGAAAATCAGCCGTTTTTGCTCGAACATTAAATGCCTCCAAATGGTATTTAATTAACTTCCCGGGG
Source organism: Lissotriton vulgaris (assembly GCF_964263255.1). NCBI lineage: Eukaryota > Metazoa > Chordata > Amphibia > Caudata > Salamandridae > Lissotriton > Lissotriton vulgaris. The sequence goes on from NW_028254088.1 coordinate 75,753, forward strand.
TGAAGAAACCCTTTTTGAGAACTCAGAGTGAGTAAATTGGCCATTTTCATGCACTTTTAACCATTCCATAAATCTTGTGTTTTGGGCCCCTGGAAGCATGAAAATCACTTTAAACATGCTAATTTTAGCTCTAACACTGATGATCCACCTACAAATGTGAACTGACGTTCAAAAATAAAACATTTGAAAACGGACCATTTTCCACATTTCTGAAGCATGACGTAATGGGGGGTGTTATCTCTTTTGTCGAAAATCAGCCGTTTTTGCTCGAACATTAAATGCCTCCAAATGGTATTTAATTAACTTCCCGAGCCCCTGGAAGCATGAAAATCACTTTAAACATGCTAATTTTAGCTCTAACACTGATGATCCACCTACAAATGTGAACTGACGTTCAAAAATAAAACATTTGAAAACGGACCATTTTCCACATTTCTGAAGCATGACGTAATGGGGGGGTGTTATCTCTTTTGTCGAAAATCAGCCGTTTTTGCTCGAACATTAAATGCCTCCAAATGGTATTTAATTAACTTCCTGAGCCCCAGGAAGCATGAAAATCACTTTAAACATGCTAATTTTAGCTCTAACACTGATGATCCACCTACAAATGTGAACTGACGTTCAAAAATAAAACATTTGAAAACGGACCATTTTCCACATTTCTGAAGCATGACGTAATGGGGGGGTGTTATCTCTTTTGTCGAAAATCAGCCGTTTTTGCTCGAACATTAAATGCCTCCAAATGGTATTTAATTAACTTCCCGGGGTGAAGAAACCCTTTTTGAGAACTCAGAGTGAGTAAATTGGCCATTTTCATGCACTTTTAACCATTCCATAAATCTTGTGTTTTGGGCCCCTGGAAGCATGAAAATCACTTTAAACATGCTAATTTTAGCTCTAACACTGATGATCCACCTACAAATGTGAACTGACGTTCAAAAATAAAACATTTGAAAACGGACCATTTTCCACATTTCTGAAGCATGACGTAATGGGGGGGTGTTATCTCTTTTGTCGAAAATCAGCCGTTTTTGCTCGAACATTAAATGCCTCCAAATGGTATTTAATTAACTTCCCGGGGTGAAGAAACCCTTTTTGAGAACTCAGAGTGAGTAAATTGGCCATTTTCATGCACTTTTAACCATTCCATAAATCTTGTGTTTTGGGCCCCTGGAAGCATGAAAATCACTTTAAACATGCTAATTTTAGCTCTAACACTGATGTTCCACCTACAAATGTGAACTGACGTTCAAAAATAAAACATTTGAAAACGGACCATTTTCCACATTTCTGAAGCATGACGTAATGGGGGGGTGTTATCTCTTTTGTCGAAAATCAGCCGTTTTTGCTCGAACATTAAATGCCTCCAAATGGTATTTAATTAACTTCCCGAGCCCCTGGAAGCATGAAAATCACTTTAAACATGCTAATTTTAGCTCTAACACTGATGATCCACCTACAAATGTGAACTGACGTTCAAAAATAAAACATTTGAAAACGGACCATTTTCCACATTTCTGAAGCATGACATAATGGGGGGGTGTTATCTCTTTTGTCGAAAATCAGCCGTTTTTGCTCGAACATTAAATGCCTCCAAATGGTATTTAATTAACTTCCCGGGGTGAAGAAACCCTTTTTGAGAACTCAGAGTGAGTAAATTGGCCATTTTCATGCACTTTTAACCATTCCATAAATCTTGTGTTTTGGGCCCCTGGAAGCATGAAAATCACTTTAAACATGCTAATTTTAGCTCTAACACTGATGATCCACCTACAAATGTGAACTGACGTTCAAAAATAAAACATTTGAAAACGGACCATTTTCCACATTTCTGAAGCATGACGTAATGGGGGGGTGTTATCTCTTTTGTCGAAAATCAGCCGTTTTTGCTCGAACATTAAATGCCTCCAAATGGTATTTAATTAACTTCCCGGGGTGAAGAAACCCTTTTTGAGAACTCAGAGTGAGTAAATTGGCCATTTTCATGCACTTTTAACCATTCCATAAATCTTGTGTTTTGGGCCCCTGGAAGCATGAAAATCACTTTAAACATGCTAATTTTAGCTCTAACACTGATGATCCACCTACAAATGTGAACTGACGTTCAAAAATAAAACATTTGAAAACGGACCATTTTCCACATTTCTGAAGCATGACGTAATGGGGGGGGTGTTATCTCTTTTGTCGAAAATCAGCCGTTTTTGCTCGAACATTAAATGCCTCCAAATGGTATTTAATTAACTTCCCGAGCCCCTGGAAGCATGAAAATCACTTTAAACATGCTAATTTTAGCTCTAACACTGATGATCCACCTACAAATGTGAACTGACGTTCAAAAATAAAACATTTGAAAACGGACCATTTTCCACATTTCTGAAGCATGACGTAATGGGGGGGGTGTTATCTCTTTTGTCGAAAATCAGCCGTTTTTGCTCGAACATTAAATGCCTCCAAATGGTATTTAATTAACTTCCCGAGCCCCTGGAAGCATGAAAATCACTTTAAACATGCTAATTTTAGCTCTAACACTGATGATCCACCTACAAATGTGAACTGACGTTCAAAAATAAAACATTTGAAAACGGACCATTTTCCACATTTCTGAAGCATGACGTAATGGGGGGGTGTTATCTCTTTTGTCGAAAATCAGCCGTTTTTGCTCGAACATTAAATGCCTCCAAATGGTATTTAATTAACTTCCCGAGCCCCTGGAAGCATGAAAATCACTTTAAACATGCTAATTTTAGCTCTAACACTGATGATCCACCTACAAATGTGAACTGACGTTCAAAAATAAAACATTTGAAAACGGACCATTTTCCACATTTCTGAAGCATGACGTAATGGGGGGGTGTTATCTCTTTTGTCGAAAATCAGCCGTTTTTGCTCGAACATTAAATGCCTCCAAATGGTATTTAATTAACTTCCCGGGGTGAAGAAACCCTTTTTGAGAACTCAGAGTGAGTAAATTGGCCATTTTCATGCACTTTTAACCATTCCATAAATCTTGTGTTTTGGGCCCCTGGAAGCATGAAAATCACTTTAAACATGCTAATTTTAGCTCTAACACTGATGATCCACCTACAAATGTGAACTGATGTTCAAAAATAAAACATTTGAAAACGGACCATTTTCCACATTTCTGAAGCATGACGTAATGGGGGGGTGTTATCTCTTTTGTCGAAAATCAGCCGTTTTTGCTCGAACATTAAATGCCTCCAAATGGTATTTAATTAACTTCCCGAGCCCCTGGAAGCATGAAAATCACTTTAAACATGCTAATTTTAGCTCTAACACTGATGATCCACCTACGAATGTGAACTGACGTTCAAAAATAAAACATTTGAAAACGGACCATTTTCCACATTTCTGAAGCATGACGTAATGGGGGGTGTTATCTCTTTTGTCGAAAATCAGCCGTTTTTGCTCGAACATTAAATGCCTCCAAATGGTATTTAATTAACTTCCCGGGGTGAAGAAACCCTTTTTGAGAACTCAGAGTGAGTAAATTGGCCATTTTCATGCACTTTTAACCATTCCATAAATCTTGTGTTTTGGGCCCCTGGAAGCATGAAAATCACTTTAAACATGCTAATTTTAGCTCTAACACTGATGATCCACCTACAAATGTGAACTGACGTACAAAAATAAAACATTTGAAAACGGACCATTTTCCACATTTCTGAAGCATGACGTAATGGGGGGGTGTTATCTCTTTTGTCGAAAATCAGCCGTTTTTGCTCGAACATTAAATGCCTCCAAATGGTATTTAATTAACTTCCCGGGGTGAAGAAACCCTTTTTGAGAACTCAGAGTGAGTAAATTGGCCATTTTCATGCACTTTTAACCATTCCATAAATCTTGTGTTTTAGGCCCCTGGAAGCATGAAAATCACTTTAAACATGCTAATTTTAGCTCTAACACTGATGATCCACCTACAAATGTGAACTGACGTTCAAAAATAAAACATTTGAAAACGGACCATTTTCCACATTTCTGAAGCATGACGTAATGGGGGGTGTTATCTCTTTTGTCGAAAATCAGCCGTTTTTGCTCGAACATTAAATGCCTCCAAATGGTATTTAATTAACTTCCCGAGCCCCTGGAAGCATGAAAATCACTTTAAACATGCTAATTATAGCTCTAACACTGATGATCCACCTACAAATGTGAACTGACGTTCAAAAATAAAACATTTGAAAACGGACCATTTTCCACATTTCTGAAGCATGACGTAATGGGGGGGTGTTATCTCTTTTGACGAAAATCAGCCGTTTTTGCTCGAACATTAAATGCCTCCAAATGGTATTTAATTAACTTCCCGAGCCCCTGGAAGCATGAAAATCACTTTAAACATGCTAATTTTAGCTCTAACACTGATGATCCACCTACAAATGTGAACTGACGTTCAAAAATAAAACATTTGAAAACGGACCATTTTCCACATTTCTGAAGCATGACGTAATGGGGGGGTGTTATCTCTTTTGTCGAAAATCAGCCGTTTTTGCTCGAACATTAAATGCCTCCAAATGGTATTTAATTACCTTCCCGGGGTGAAGAAACCCTTTTTGAGAACTCAGAGTGAGTAAATTGGCCATTTTCATGCACTTTTAACCATTCCATAAATCTTGTGTTTTGGGCCCCTGGAAGCATGAAAATCACTTTAAACATGCTAATTTTAGCTCTAACACTGATGATCCACCTACAAATGTGAACTGACGTTCAAAAATAAAACATTTGAAAACGGACCATTTTCCACATTTCTGAAGCATGACGTAATGGGGGGGTGTTATCTCTTTTGTCGAAAATCAGCCATTTTTGCTCGAACATTAAATGCCTCCAAATGGTATTTAATTAACTTCCCGAGCCCCTGGAAGCATGAAAATCACTTTAAACATGCTAATTTTAGCTCTAACACTGATGATCCACCTACAAATGTGAACTGACGTTCAAAAATAAAACATTTGAAAACGGACCATTTTCCACATTTCTGAAGCATGACGTAATGGGGGGGTGTTATCTCTTTTGTCGAAAATCAGCCGTTTTTGCTCGAACATTAAATGCCTCCAAATGGTATTTAATTAACTTCCCGAGCCCCTGGAAGCATGAAAATCACTTTAAACATGCTAATTTTAGCTCTAACACTGATGATCCAACTACAAATGTGAACTGACGTTCAAAAATAAAACATTTGAAAACGGACCATTTTCCACATTTCTGAAGCATGACGTAATGGGGGGGTGTTATCTCTTTTGTCGAAAATCAGCCGTTTTTGCTCGAACATTAAATGCCTCCAAATGGTATTTAATTAACTTCCCGAGCCCCTGGAAGCATGAAAATCACTTTAAACATGCTAATTTTAGCTCTAACACTGATGATCCACCTACAAATGTGAACTGACGTTCAAAAATAAAACATTTGAAAACGGACCATTTTCCACATTTCTGAAGCATGACGTAATGGGGGGGTGTTATCTCTTTTGTCGAAAACCAGCCGTTTTTGCTCGAACATTAAATGCCTCCAAATGGTATTTAATTAACTTCCCGAGCCCCTGGAAGCATGAAAATCACTTTAAACATGCTAATTTTAGCTCTTACACTGATGATCCACCTACAAATGTGAACTGACGTTCAAAAATAAAACATTTGAAAACGGACCATTTTCCACATTTCTGAAGCATGACGTAATGGGGGGGGTGTTATCTCTTTTGTCGAAAATCAGCCGTTTTTGCTCGAACATTAAATGCCTCCAAATGGTATTTAATTAACTTCCCGAGCCCCTGGAAGCATGAAAATCACTTTAAACATGCTAATTTTAGCTCTAACACTGATGATCCACCTACAAATGTGAACTGACGTTCAAAAATAAAACATTTGAAAACGGACCATTTTCCACATTTCTGAAGCATGACGTAATGGGGGGGTGTTATCTCTTTTGTCGAAAATCAGCCGTTTTTGCTCGAACATTAAATGCCTCCAAATGGTATTTAATTAACTTCCCGAGCCCCTGGAAGCATGAAAATCACTTTAAACATGCTAATTTTAGCTCTAACACTGATGATCCACCTACAAATGTGAACTGACGTTCAAAAATAAAACATTTGAAAACGGACCATTTTCCACATTTCTGAAGAATGACGTAATGGGGGGGTGTTATCTCTTTTGTCGAAAATCAGCCGTTTTTGCTCGAACATTAAATGCCTCCAAATGGTATTTAATTAACTTCCCGGGGTGAAGAAACCCTTTTTGAGAACTCAGAGTGAGTAAATTGGCCATTTTCATGCACTTTTACCCATTCCATAAATCTTGTGTTTTGGGCCCCTGGAAGCATGAAAATCACTTTAAACATGCTAATTTTAGCTCTAACACTGATGATCCACCTACAAATGTGAACTGACGTTCAAAAATAAAACATTTGAAAACGGACCATTTTCCACATTTCTGAAGCATGACGTAATGGGGGGGTGTTATCTCTTTTGTCGAAAATCAGCCGTTTTTGCTCGAACATTAAATGCCTCCAAATGGTATTTAATTAACTTCCCGAGCCCCTGGAAGCATGAAAATCACTTTAAACATGCTAATTTTAGCTCTAACACTGATGATCCACCTACAAATGTGAACTGACGTTCAAAAATAAAACATTTGAAAACGGACCATTTTCCACATTTCTGAAGCATGACGTAATGGGGGGGTGTTATCTCTTTTGTCGAAAATCAGCCGTTTTTGCTCGAACATTAAATGCCTCCAAATGGTATTTAATTAACTTCCCGGGGTGAAGAAACCCTTTTTGAGAACTCAGAGTGAGTAAATTGGCCATTTTCATGCACTTTTAACCATTCCATAAATCTTGTGTTTTGGGCCCCTGGAAGCATGAAAATCACTTTAAACATGCTAATTTTAGCTCTAACACTGATGATCCACCTACAAATGTGAACTGACGTTCAAAAATAAAACATTTGAAAACGGACAATTTTCCACATTTCTGAAGCATGACGTAATGGGGGGGTGTTATCTCTTTTGTCGAAAATCAGCCGTTTTTGCTCGAACATTAAATGCCTCCAAATGGTATTTAATTAACTTCCCGAGCCCCTGGAAGCATGAAAATCACTTTAAACATGCTAATTTTAGCTCTAACACTGATGATCCACCTACAAATGTGAACTGACGTTCAAAAATAAAACATTTGAAAACGGACCATTTTCCACATTTCTGAAGCATGACGTAATGGGGGGGTGTTATCTCTTTTGTCGAAAATCAGCCGTTTTTGCTCGAACATTAAATGCCTCCAAATGGTATTTAATTAACTTCCCGGGGTGAAGAAACCCTTTTTGAGAACTCAGAGTGAGTAAATTGGCCATTTTCATGCACGTTTAACCATTCCATAAATCTTGTGTTTTGGGCCCCTGGAAGCATGAAAATCACTTTAAACATGCTAATTTTAGCTCTAACACTGATGATCCACCTACAAATGTGAACTGACGTTCAAAAATAAAACATTTGAAAACGGACAATTTTCCACATTTCTGAAGCATGACGTAATGGGGGGGGTGTTATCTCTTTTGTCGAAAATCAGCCGTTTTTGCTCGAACATTAAATGCCTCCAAATGGTATTTAATTAACTTCCCGAGCCCCTGGAAGCATGAAAATCACTTTAAACATGCTAATTTTAGCTCTAACACTGATGATCCACCTACAAATGTGAACTGACGTTCAAAAATAAAACATTTGAAAACGGACCATTTTCCACATTTCTGAAGCATGACGTAATGGGGGGGTGTTATCTCTTTTGTCGAAAATCAGCCGTTTTTGCTCGAACATTAAATGCCTCCAAATGGTATTTAATTAACTTCCCGGGGTGAAGAAACCCTTTTTGAGAACTCAGAGTGAGTAAATTGGCCATTTTCATGCACTTTTAACCATTCCATAAATCTTGTGTTTTGGGCCCCTGGAAGCATGAAAATCACTTTAAACATGCTAATTTTAGCTCTAACACTGATGATCCACCTACAAATGTGAACTGACGTTCAAAAATAAAACATTTGAAAACGGACCATTTTCCACATTTCTGAAGCATGACGTAATGGGGGGGTGTTATCTCTTTTGTCGAAAATCAGCCGTTTTTGCTCGAACATTAAATGCCTCCAAATGGTATTTAATTAACTTCCCGAGCCCCTGGAAGCATGAAAATCACTTTAAACATGCTAATTTTAGCTCTAACACTGATGATCCACCTACAAATGTGAACTGACGTTCAAAAATAAAACATTTGAAAACGGACCATTTTCCACATTTCTGAAGCATGACATAATGGGGGGGTGTTATCTCTTTTGTCGAAAATCAGCCGTTTTTGCTCGAACATTAAATGCCTCCAAATGGTATTTAATTAACTTCCCGGGGTGAAGAAACCCTTTTTGAGAACTCAGAGTGAGTAAATTGGCCATTTTCATGCACTTTTAACCATTCCATAAATCTTGTGTTTTGGGCCCCTGGAAGCATGAAAATCACTTTAAACATGCTAATTTTAGCTCTAACACTGATGATCCACCTACAAATGTGAACTGACGTTCAAAAATAAAACATTTGAAAACGGACCATTTTCCACATTTCTGAAGCATGACGTAATGGGGGGGTGTTATCTCTTTTGTCGAAAATCAGCCGTTTTTGCTCGAACATTAAATGCCTCCAAATGGTATTTAATTAACTTCCCGGGGTGAAGAAACCCTTTTTGAGAACTCAGAGTGAGTAAATTGGCCATTTTCATGCACTTTTAACCATTCCATAAATCTTGTGTTTTGGGCCCCTGGAAGCATGAAAATCACTTTAAACATGCTAATTTTAGCTCTAACACTGATGATCCACCTACAAATGTGAACTGACGTTCAAAAATAAAACATTTGAAAACGGACCATTTTCCACATTTCTGAAGCATGACGTAATGGGGGGGTGTTATCTCTTTTGTCGAAAATCAGCCGTTTTTGCTCGAACATTAAATGCCTCCAAATGGTATTTAATTAACTTCCCGAGCCCCTGGAAGCATGAAAATCACTTTAAACATGCTAATTTTAGCTCTAACACTGATGATCCACCTACAAATGTGAACTGACGTTCAAAAATAAAACATTTGAAAACGGACCATTTTCCACATTTCTGAAGCATGACGTAATGGGGGGGTGTTATCTCTTTTGTCGAAAATCAGCCGTTTTTGCTCGAACATTAAATGCCTCCAAATGGTATTTAATTAACTTCCCGAGCCCCTGGAAGCATGAAAATCACTTTAAACATGCTAATTTTAGCTCTAACACTGATGATCCACCTACAAATGTGAACTGACGTTCAAAAATAAAACATTTGAAAACGGACCATTTTCCACATTTCTGAAGCATGACGTAATGGGGGGGTGTTATCTCTTTTGTCGAAAATCAGCCGTTTTTGCTCGAACATTAAATGCCTCCAAATGGTATTTAATTAACTTCCCGGGGTGAAGAAACCCTTTTTGAGAACTCAGAGTGAGTAAATTGGCCATTTTCATGCACTTTTAACCATTCCATAAATCTTGTGTTTTGGGCCCCTGGAAGCATGAAAATCACTTTAAACATGCTAATTTTAGCTCTAACACTGATGATCCACCTACAAATGTGAACTGACGTTCAAAAATAAAACATTTGAAAACGGACCATTTTCCACATTTCTGAAGCATGACGTAATGGGGGGGTGTTATCTCTTTTGTCGAAAATCAGCCGTTTTTGCTCGAACATTAAATGCCTCCAAATGGTATTTAATTAACTTCCCGAGCCCCTGGAAGCATGAAAATCACTTTAAACATGCTAATTTTAGCTCTAACACTGATGATCCACCTACAAATGTGAACTGACGTTCAAAAATAAAACATTTGAAAACGGACCATTTTCCACATTTCTGAAGCATGACGTAATGGGGGGGTGTTATCTCTTTTGTCGAAAATCAGCCGTTTTTGCTCGAACAATAAATGCCTCCAAATGGTATTTAATTAACTTCCCGAGCCCCTGGAAGCATGAAAATCACTTTAAACATGCTAATTTTAGCTCTAACACTGATGATCCACCTACAAATGTGAACTGACGTTCAAAAATAAAACATTTGAAAACGGACCATTTTCCACATTTCTGAAGCATGACGTAATGGGGGGGTGTTATCTCTTTTGTCGAAAATCAGCCGTTTTTGCTCGAACATTAAATGCCTCCAAATGGTATTTAATTAACTTCCCGAGCCCCTGGAAGCATGAAAATCACTTTAAACATGCTAATTTTAGCTCTAACACTGATGATCCACCTACAAATGTGAACTGACGTTCAAAAATAAAACATTTGAAAACGGACCATTTTCCACATTTCTGAAGAATGACGTAATGGGGGGGTGTTATCTCTTTTGTCGAAAATCAGCCGTTTTTGCTCGAACATTAAATGCCTCCAAATGGTATTTAATTAACTTCCCGGGGTGAAGAAACCCTTTTTGAGAACTCAGAGTGAGTAAATTGGCCATTTTCATGCACTTTTACCCATTCCATAAATCTTGTGTTTTGGGCCCCTGGAAGCATGAAAATCACTTTAAACATGCTAATTTTAGCTCTAACACTGATGATCCACCTACAAATGTGAACTGACGTTCAAAAATAAAACATTTGAAAACGGACCATTTTCCACATTTCTGAAGCATGACGTAATGGGGGGGTGTTATCTCTTTTGTCGAAAATCAGCCGTTTTTGCTCGAACATTAAATGCCTCCAAATGGTATTTAATTAACTTCCCGAGCCCCTGGAAGCATGAAAATCACTTTAAACATGCTAATTTTAGCTCTAACACTGATGATCCACCTACAAATGTGAACTGACGTTCAAAAATAAAACATTTGAAAACGGACCATTTTCCACATTTCTGAAGCATGACGTAATGGGGGGGTGTTATCTCTTTTGTCTTGTCGAAAATCAGCCGTTTTTGCTCGAACATTAAATGCCTCCAAATGGTATTTAATTAACTTCCCGGGGTGAAGAAACCCTTTTTGAGAACTCAGAGTGAGTAAATTGGCCATTTTCATGCACTTTTAACCATTCCATAAATCTTGTGTTTTGGGCCCCTGGAAGCATGAAAATCACTTTAAACATGCTAATTTTAGCTCTAACACTGATGATCCACCTACAAATGTGAACTGACGTTCAAAAATAAAACATTTGAAAACGGACAATTTTCCACATTTCTGAAGCATGACGTAATGGGGGGGTGTTATCTCTTTTGTCGAAAATCAGCCGTTTTTGCTCGAACATTAAATGCCTCCAAATGGTATTTAATTAACTTCCCGAGCCCCTGGAAGCATGAAAATCACTTTAAACATGCTAATTTTAGCTCTAACACTGATGATCCACCTACAAATGTGAACTGACGTTCAAAAATAAAACATTTGAAAACGGACCATTTTCCACATTTCTGAAGCATGACGTAATGGGGGGGTGTTATCTCTTTTGTCGAAAATCAGCCGTTTTTGCTCGAACATTAAATGCCTCCAAATGGTATTTAATTAACTTCCCGGGGTGAAGAAACCCTTTTTGAGAACTCAGAGTGAGTAAATTGGCCATTTTCATGCACGTTTAACCATTCCATAAATCTTGTGTTTTGGGCCCCTGGAAGCATGAAAATCACTTTAAACATGCTAATTTTAGCTCTAACACTGATGATCCACCTACAAATGTGAACTGACGTTCAAAAATAAAACATTTGAAAACGGACAATTTTCCACATTTCTGAAGCATGACGTAATGGGGGGGTGTTATCTCTTTTGTCGAAAATCAGCCGTTTTTGCTCGAACATTAAATGCCTCCAAATGGTATTTAATTAACTTCCCGAGCCCCTGGAAGCATGAAAATCACTTTAAACATGCTAATTTTAGCTCTAACACTGATGATCCACCTACAAATGTGAACTGACGTTCAAAAATAAAACATTTGAAAACGGACCATTTTCCACATTTCTGAAGCATGACGTAATGGGGGGGTGTTATCTCTTTTGTCGAAAATCAGCCGTTTTTGCTCGAACATTAAATGCCTCCAAATGGTATTTAATTAACTTCCCGGGGTGAAGAAACCCTTTTTGAGAACTCAGAGTGAGTAAATTGGCCATTTTCATGCACTTTTAACCATTCCATAAATCTTGTGTTTTGGGCCCCTGGAAGCATGAAAATCACTTTAAACATGCTAATTTTAGCTCTAACACTGATGATCCACCTACAAATGTGAACTGACGTTCAAAAATAAAACATTTGAAAACGGACCATTTTCCACATTTCTGAAGCATGACGTAATGGGGGGGTGTTATCTCTTTTGTCGAAAATCAGCCGTTTTTGCTCGAACATTAAATGCCTCCAAATGGTATTTAATTAACTTCCCGAGCCCCTGGAAGCATGAAAATCACTTTAAACATGCTAATTTTAGCTCTAACACTGATGATCCACCTACAAATGTGAACTGACGTTCAAAAATAAAACATTTGAAAACGGACCATTTTCCACATTTCTGAAGCATGACATAATGGGGGGGTGTTATCTCTTTTGTCGAAAATCAGCCGTTTTTGCTCGAACATTAAATGCCTCCAAATGGTATTTAATTAACTTCCCGGGGTGAAGAAACCCTTTTTGAGAACTCAGAGTGAGTAAATTGGCCATTTTCATGCACTTTTAACCATTCCATAAATCTTGTGTTTTGGGCCCCTGGAAGCATGAAAATCACTTTAAACATGCTAATTTTAGCTCTAACACTGATGATCCACCTACAAATGTGAACTGACGTTCAAAAATAAAACATTTGAAAACGGACCATTTTCCACATTTCTGAAGCATGACGTAATGGGGGGGTGTTATCTCTTTTGTCGAAAATCAGCCGTTTTTGCTCGAACATTAAATGCCTCCAAATGGTATTTAATTAACTTCCCGGGGTGAAGAAACCCTTTTTGAGAACTCAGAGTGAGTAAATTGGCCATTTTCATGCACTTTTAACCATTCCATAAATCTTGTGTTTTGGGCCCCTGGAAGCATGAAAATCACTTTAAACATGCTAATTTTAGCTCTAACACTGATGATCCACCTACAAATGTGAACTGACGTTCAAAAATAAAACATTTGAAAACGGACCATTTTCCACATTTCTGAAGCATGACGTAATGGGGGGGGGTGTTATCTCTTTTGTCGAAAATCAGCCGTTTTTGCTCGAACATTAAATGCCTCCAAATGGTATTTAATTAACTTCCCGAGCCCCTGGAAGCATGAAAATCACTTTAAACATGCTAATTTTAGCTCTAACACTGATGATCCACCTACAAATGTGAACTGACGTTCAAAAATAAAACATTTGAAAACGGACCATTTTCCACATTTCTGAAGCATGACGTAATGGGGGGGTGTTATCTCTTTTGTCGAAAATCAGCCGTTTTTGCTCGAACATTAAATGCCTCCAAATGGTATTTAATTAACTTCCCGAGCCCCTGGAAGCATGAAAATCACTTTAAACATGCTAATTTTAGCTCTAACACTGATGATCCACCTACAAATGTGAACTGACGTTCAAAAATAAAATATTTGAAAACGGACCATTTTCCACATTTCTGAAGCATGACGTAATGGGGGGTGTTATCTCTTTTGTCGAAAATCAGCCGTTTTTGCTCGAACATTAAATGCCTCCAAATGGTATTTAATTAACTTCCCGAGCCCTGGAAGCATGAAAATCACTTTAAACATGCTAATTTTAGCTCTAACACTGATGATCCACCTACAAATGTGAACTGACGTTCAAAAATAAAACATTTGAAAACGGACCATTTTCCACATTTCTGAAGCATGACGTAATGGGGGGGTGTTATCTCTTTTGTCGAAAATCAGCCGTTTTTGCTCGAACATTAAATGCCTCCAAATGGTATTTAATTAACTTCCCGGGTGAAGAAACCCTTTTTGAGAACTCAGAGTGAGTAAATTGGCCATTTTCATGCACTTTTAACCATTCCATAAATCTTGTGTTTTGGGCCCCTGGAAGCATGAAAATCACTTTAAACATGCTAATTTTAGCTCTAACACTGATGATCCACCTACAAATGTGAACTGACGTTCAAAAATAAAACATTTGAAAACGGACCATTTTCCACATTTCTGAAGCATGACGTAATGGGGGGGTGTTATCTCTTTTGTCGAAAATCAGCCGTTTTTGCTCGAACATTAAATGCCTCCAAATGGTATTTAATTAACTTCCGAGCCCCTGGAAGCATGAAAATCACTTTAAACATGCTAATTTTAGCTCTAACACTGATGATCCACCTACAAATGTGAACTGACGTTCAAAAATAAAACATTTGAAAACGGACCATTTTCCACATTTCTGAACATGACGTAATGGGGGGGTGTTATCTCTTTTGTCGAAAATCAGCCGTTTTTGCTCGAACAATAAATGCCTCCAAATGGTATTTAATTAACTTCCCGAGCCCCTGGAAGCATGAAAATCACTTTAAACATGCTAATTTTAGCTCTAACACTGATGATCCACCTACAAATGTGAACTGACGTTCAAAAATAAAACATTTGAAAACGGACCATTTTCCACATTTCTGAAGCATGACGTAATGGGGGGGTGTTATCTCTTTTGTCGAAAATCAGCCGTTTTTGCTCGAACATTAAATGCCTCCAAATGGTATTTAATTAACTTCCCGAGCCCCTGGAAGCATGAAAATCACTTTAAACATGCTAATTTTAGCTCTAACACTGATGATCCACCTACAAATGTGAACTGACGTTCAAAAATAAAACATTTGAAAACGGACCATTTTCCTCATTTCTGAAGCATGACGTAATGGGGGGGTGTTATCTCTTTTGTCGAAAATCAGCAGTTTTTGCTCGAACATTCAATGCCTCCAAATGGTATTTAATTAACTTCCCGGGGTGAAGAAACCCTTTTTGAGAACTCAGAGTGAGTAAATTGGCCATTTTCATGCACTTTTAACCATTCCATAAATCTTGTGTTTTGGGCCCCTGGAAGCATGAAAATCACTTTAAACATGCTAATTTTAGCTCTAACACTGATGATCCACCTACAAATGTGAACTGATGTTCAAAAATAAAACATTTGAAAACGGACCATTTTCCACATTTCTGAAGCATGACGTAATGGGGGGGTGTTATCTCTTTTGTCGAAAATCAGCCGTTTTTGCTCGAACATTAAATGCCTCCAAATGGTATTTAATTAACTTCCCGAGCCCCTGGAAGCATGAAAATCACTTTAAACATGCTAATTTTAGCTCTAACACTGATGATCCACCTACAAATGTGAACTGACGTTCAAAAATAAAACATTTGAAAACGGACCATTTTCCACATTTCTGAAGCATGACGTAATGGGGGGGTGTTATCTCTTTTGTCGAAAATCAGCCGTTTTTGCTCGAACATTAAATGCCTCCAAATGGTATTTAATTAACTTCCCGGGGTGAAGAAACCCTTTTTGAGAACTCAGAGTGAGTAAATTGGCCATTTTCATGCACTTTTAACCGTTCCATAAATCTTGTGTTTTGGGCCCCTGGAAGCATGAAAATCACTTTAAACATGCTAATTTTAGCTCTAACACTGATGATCCACCTACAAATGTGAACTGACGTTCAAAAATAAAACATTTGAAAACGGACCATTTTCCACATTTCTGAAGCATGACGTAATGGGGGGGTGTTATCTCTTTTGTCGAAAATCAGCCGTTTTTGCTCGAACATTAAATGCCTCCAAATGGTATTTAATTAACTTCCCGGGGTGAAGAAACCCTTTTTGAGAACTCAGAGTGAGTAAATTGGCCATTTTCATGCACTTTTAACCATTCCATAAATCTTGTGTTTTGGGCCCCTGGAAGCATGAAAATCACTTTAAACATGCTAATTTTAGCTCTAACACTGATGATCCACCTACAAATGTGAACTGACGTTCAAAAATAAAACATTTGAAAACGGACCATTTTCCACATTTCTGAAGCATGACGTAATGGGGGGGTGTTATCTCTTTTGTCGAAAATCAGCCGTTTTTGCTCGAACATTAAATGCCTCCAAATGGTATTTAATTAACTTCCCGAGCCCCTGGAAGCATGAAAATCACTTTAAACATGCTAATTATAGCTCTAACACTGATGATCCACCTACAAATGTGAACTGACGTTCAAAAATAAAACATTTGAAAACGGACCATTTTCCACATTTCTGAAGCATGACGTAATGGGGGGGTGTTATCTCTTTTGACGAAAATCAGCCGTTTTTGCTCGAACATTAAATGCCTCCAAATGGTATTTAATTAACTTCCCGAGCCCCTGGAAGCATGAAAATCACTTTAAACATGCTAATTTTAGCTCTAACACTGATGATCCACCTACAAATGTGAACTGACGTTCAAAAATAAAACATTTGAAAACTGACCATTTTCCACATTTCTGAAGCATGACGTAATGGGGGGGTGTTATCTCTTTTGTCGAAAATCAGCCGTTTTTGCTCGAACATTAAATGCCTCCAAATGGTATTTAATTACCTTCCCGGGGTGAAGAAACCCTTTTTGAGAACTCAGAGTGAGTAAATTGGCCATTTTCATGCACTTTTAACCATTCCATAAATCTTGTGTTTTGGGCCCCTGGAAGCATGAAAATCACTTTAAACATGCTAATTTTAGCTCTAACACTGATGATCCACCTACAAATGTGAACTGACGTTCAAAAATAAAACATTTGAAAACGGACCATTTTCCACATTTCTGAAGCATGACGTAATGGGGGGGTGTTATCTCTTTTGTCGAAAATCAGCCATTTTTGCTCGAACATTAAATGCCTCCAAATGGTATTTAATTAACTTCCCGAGCCCCTGGAAGCATGAAAATCACTTTAAACATGCTAATTTTAGCTCTAACACTGATGATCCACCTACAAATGTGAACTGACGTTCAAAAATAAAACATTTGAAAACGGACCATTTTCCACATTTCTGAAGCATGACGTAATGGGGGGGTGTTATCTCTTTTGTCGAAAATCAGCCGTTTTTGCTCGAACATTAAATGCCTCCAAATGGTATTTAATTAACTTCCCGAGCCCCTGGAAGCATGAAAATCACTTTAAACATGCTAATTTTAGCTCTAACACTGATGATCCAACTACAAATGTGAACTGACGTTCAAAAATAAAACATTTGAAAACGGACCATTTTCCACATTTCTGAAGCATGACGTAATGGGGGGGTGTTATCTCTTTTGTCGAAAATCAGCCGTTTTTGCTCGAACATTAAATGCCTCCAAATGGTATTTAATTAACTTCCCGAGCCCCTGGAAGCATGAAAATCACTTTAAACATGCTAATTTTAGCTCTAACACTGATGATCCACCTACAAATGTGAACTGACGTTCAAAAATAAAACATTTGAAAACGGACCATTTTCCACATTTCTGAAGCATGACGTAATGGGGGGGTGTTATCTCTTTTGTCGAAAGCCAGCCGTTTTTGCTCGAACATTAAATGCCTCCAAATGGTATTTAATTAACTTCCCGAGCCCCTGGAAGCATGAAAATCACTTTAAACATGCTAATTTTAGCTCTTACACTGATGATCCACCTACAAATGTGAACTGACGTTCAAAAATAAAACATTTGAAAACGGACCATTTTCCACATTTCTGAAGCATGACGTAATGGGGGGTGTTATCTCTTTTGTCGAAAATCAGCCGTTTTTGCTCGAACATTAAATGCCTCCAAATGGTATTTAATTAACTTCCCGAGCCCCTGGAAGCATGAAAATCACTTTAAACATGCTAATTTTAGCTCTAACACTGATGATCCACCTACAAATGTGAACTGACGTTCAAAAATAAAACATTTGAAAACGGACCATTTTCCACATTTCTGAAGCATGACGTAATGGGGGGGTGTTATCTCTTTTGTCGAAAATCAGCCGTTTTTGCTCGAACATTAAATGCCTCCAAATGGTATTTAATTAACTTCCTGGGGTGAAGAAACCCTTTTTGAGAACTCAGAGTGAGTAAATTGGCCATTTTCATGCACTTTTAACCATTCCATAAATCTTGTGTTTTGGGCCCCTGGAAGCATGAAAATCACTTTAAACATGCTAATTTTAGCTCTAACACTGATGATCCACCTACAAATGTGAACTGACGTTCAAAAATAAAACATTTGAAAACGGACCATTTTCCACATTTCTGAAGCATGACGTAATGGGGGGGTGTTATCTCTTTTGTCGAAAATCAGCCGTTTTTGCTCGAACATTAAATGCCTCCAAATGGTATTTAATTAACTTCCCGGGGTGAAGAAACCCTTTTTGAGAACTCAGAGTGAGTAAATTGGCCATTTTCATGCACTTTTAACCATTCCATAAATCTTGTGTTTTGGGCCCCTGGAAGCATGAAAATCACTTTAAACATGCTAATTTTAGCTCTAACACTGATGATCCACCTACAAATGTGAACTGACGTTCAAAAATAAAACATTTGAAAACGGACCATTTTCCACATTTCTGAAGCATGACGTAATGGGGGGGTGTTATCTCTTTTGTCGAAAATCAGCCGTTTTTGCTCGAACATTAAATGCCTCCAAATGGTATTTAATTAACTTCCCGAGCCCCTGGAAGCATGAAAATCACTTTAAACATGCTAATTTTAGCTCTAACACTGATGATCCACCTACAAATGTGAACTGACGTTCAAAAATAAAACATTTGAAAACGGACCATTTTCCACATTTCTGAAGAATGACGTAATGGGGGGGTGTTATCTCTTTTGTCGAAAATCAGCCGTTTTTGCTCGAACATTAAATGCCTCCAAATGGTATTTAATTAACTTCCCGGGGTGAAGAAACCCTTTTTGAGAACTCAGAGTGAGTAAATTGGCCATTTTCATGCACTTTTAACCATTCCATAAATCTTGTGTTTTGGGCCCCTGGAAGCATGAAAATCACTTTAAACATGCTAATTTTAGCTCTAACACTGATGATCCACCTACAAATGTGAACTGACGTTCAAAAATAAAACATTTGAAAACGGACCATTTTCCACATTTCTGAAGCATGACGTAATGGGGGGGTGTTATCTCTTTTGTCGAAAATCAGCCGTTTTTGCTCGAACATTAAATGCCTCCAAATGGTATTTAATTAACTTCCCGAGCCCCTGGAAGCATGAAAATCACTTTAAACATGCTAATTTTAGCTCTAACACTGATGATCCACCTACAAATGTGAACTGACGTTCAAAAATAAAACATTTGAAAACGGACCATTTTCCACATTTCTGAAGCATGATGTAATGGGGGGGTGTTATCTCTTTTGTCGAAAATCAGCCGTTTTTGCTCGAACATTAAATGCCTCCAAATGGTATTTAATTAACTTCCCGGGGTGAAGAAACCCTTTTTGAGAACTCAGAGTGAGTAAATTGGCCATTTTCATGCACTTTTAACCATTCCATAAATCTTGTGTTTTGGGCCCCTGGAAGCATGAAAATCACTTTAAACATGCTAATTTTAGCTCTAACACTGATGATCCACCTACAAATGTGAACTGACGTTCAAAAATAAAACATTTGAAAACGGACCATTTTCCACATTTCTGAAGCATGACGTAATGGGGGGGTGTTATCTCTTTTGTCGAAAATCAGCCGTTTTTGCTCGAACATTAAATGCCTCCAAATGGTATTTAATTAACTTCCCGAGCCCCTGGAAGCATGAAAATCACTTTAAACATGCTAATTTTAGCTCTAACACTGATGATCCACCTACAAATGTGAACTGACGTTCAAAAATAAAACATTTGAAAACGGACCATTTTCCACATTTCTGAAGCATGACGTAATGGGGGGGTGTTATCTCTTTTGTCGAAAATCAGCCGTTTTTGCTCGAACATTAAATGCCTCCAAATGGTATTTAATTAACTTCCCGAGCCCCTGGAAGCATGAAAATCACTTTAAACATGCTAATTTTAGCTCTAACACTGATGATCCACCTACAAATGTGAACTGACGTTCAAAAATAAAACATTTGAAAACGGACCATTTTCCTCATTTCTGAAGCATGACGTAATGGGGGGGTGTTATCTCTTTTGTCGAAAATCAGCAGTTTTTGCTCGAACATTCAATGCCTCCAAATGGTATTTAATTAACTTCCCGGGGTGAAGAAACCCTTTTTGAGAACTCAGAGTGAGTAAATTGGCCATTTTCATGCACTTTTAACCATTCCATAAATCTTGTGTTTTGGGCCCCTGGAAGCATGAAAATCACTTTAAACATGCTAATTTTAGCTCTAACACTGATGATCCACCTACAAATGTGAACTGATGTTCAAAAATAAAACATTTGAAAACGGACCATTTTCCACATTTCTGAAGCATGACGTAATGGGGGGGTGTTATCTCTTTTGTCGAAAATCAGCCGTTTTTGCTCGAACATTAAATGCCTCCAAATGGTATTTAATTAACTTCCCGAGCCCCTGGAAGCATGAAAATCACTTTAAACATGCTAATTTTAGCTCTAACACTGATGATCCACCTACAAATGTGAACTGACGTTCAAAAATAAAACATTTGAAAACGGACCATTTTCCACATTTCTGAAGCATGACGTAATGGGGGGGTGTTATCTCTTTTGTCGAAAATCAGCCGTTTTTGCTCGAACATTAAATGCCTCCAAATGGTATTTAATTAACTTCCCGGGGTGAAGAAACCCTTTTTGAGAACTCAGAGTGAGTAAATTGGCCATTTTCATGCACTTTTAACCATTCCATAAATCTTGTGTTTTGGGCCCCTGGAAGCATGAAAATCACTTTAAACATGCTAATTTTAGCTCTAACACTGATGATCCACCTACAAATGTGAACTGACGTTCAAAAATAAAACATTTGAAAACGGACCATTTTCCACATTTCTGAAGCATGACGTAATGGGGGGGTGTTATCTCTTTTGTCGAAAATCAGCCGTTTTTGCTCGAACATTAAATGCCTCCAAATGGTATTTAATTAACTTCCCGGGGTGAAGAAACCCTTTTTGAGAACTCAGAGTGAGTAAATTGGCCATTTTCATGCACTTTTAACCATTCCATAAATCTTGTGTTTTGGGCCCCTGGAAGCATGAAAATCACTTTAAACATGCTAATTTTAGCTCTAACACTGATGATCCACCTACAAATGTGAACTGACGTTCAAAAATAAAACATTTGAAAACGGACCATTTTCCACATTTCTGAAGCATGACGTAATGGGGGGGTGTTATCTCTTTTGTCGAAAATCAGCCGTTTTTGCTCGAACATTAAATGCCTCCAAATGGTATTTAATTAACTTCCCGAGCCCCTGGAAGCATGAAAATCACTTTAAACATGCTAATTATAGCTCTAACACTGATGATCCACCTACAAATGTGAACTGACGTTCAAAAATAAAACATTTGAAAACGGACCATTTTCCACATTTCTGAAGCATGACGTAATGGGGGGGTGTTATCTCTTTTGACGAAAATCAGCCGTTTTTGCTCGAACATTAAATGCCTCCAAATGGTATTTAATTAACTTCCCGAGCCCCTGGAAGCATGAAAATCACTTTAAACATGCTAATTTTAGCTCTAACACTGATGATCCACCTACAAATGTGAACTGACGTTCAAAAATAAAACATTTGAAAACTGACCATTTTCCACATTTCTGAAGCATGACGTAATGGGGGGGTGTTATCTCTTTTGTCGAAAATCAGCCGTTTTTGCTCGAACATTAAATGCCTCCAAATGGTATTTAATTACCTTCCCGGGGTGAAGAAACCCTTTTTGAGAACTCAGAGTGAGTAAATTGGCCATTTTCATGCACTTTTAACCATTCCATAAATCTTGTGTTTTGGGCCCCTGGAAGCATCAAAATCACTTTAAACATGCTAATTTTAGCTCTAACACTGATGATCCACCTACAAATGTGAACTGACGTTCAAAAATAAAACATTTGAAAACGGACCATTTTCCACATTTCTGAAGCATGACGTAATGGGGGGGTGTTATCTCTTTTGTCGAAAATCAGCCATTTTTGCTCGAACATTAAATGCCTCCAAATGGTATTTAATTAACTTCCCGAGCCCCTGGAAGCATGAAAATCACTTTAAACATGCTAATTTTAGCTCTAACACTGATGATCCACCTACAAATGTGAACTGACGTTCAAAAATAAAACATTTGAAAACGGACCATTTTCCACATTTCTGAAGCATGACGTAATGGGGGGGTGTTATCTCTTTTGTCGAAAATCAGCCGTTTTTGCTCGAACATTAAATGCCTCCAAATGGTATTTAATTAACTTCCCGAGCCCCTGGAAGCATGAAAATCACTTTAAACATGCTAATTTTAGCTCTAACACTGATGATCCAACTACAAATGTGAACTGACGTTCAAAAATAAAACATTTGAAAACGGACCATTTTCCACATTTCTGAAGCATGACGTAATGGGGGGGTGTTATCTCTTTTGTCGAAAATCAGCCGTTTTTGCTCGAACATTAAATGCCTCCAAATGGTATTTAATTAACTTCCCGAGCCCCTGGAAGCATGAAAATCACTTTAAACATGCTAATTTTAGCTCTAACACTGATGATCCACCTACAAATGTGAACTGACGTTCAAAAATAAAACATTTGAAAACGGACCATTTTCCACATTTCTGAAGCATGACGTAATGGGGGGGTGTTATCTCTTTTGTCGAAAGCCAGCCGTTTTTGCTCGAACATTAAATGCCTCCAAATGGTATTTAATTAACTTCCCGAGCCCCTGGAAGCATGAAAATCACTTTAAACATGCTAATTTTAGCTCTTACACTGATGATCCACCTACAAATGTGAACTGACGTTCAAAAATAAAACATTTGAAAACGGACCATTTTCCACATTTCTGAAGCATGACGTAATGGGGGGTGTTATCTCTTTTGTCGAAAATCAGCCGTTTTTGCTCGAACATTAAATGCCTCCAAATGGTATTTAATTAACTTCCCGAGCCCCTGGAAGCATGAAAATCACTTTAAACATGCTAATTTTAGCTCTAACACTGATGATCCACCTACAAATGTGAACTGACGTTCAAAAATAAAACATTTGAAAACGGACCATTTTCCACATTTCTGAAGCATGACGTAATGGGGGGGTGTTATCTCTTTTGTCGAAAATCAGCCGTTTTTGCTCGAACATTAAATGCCTCCAAATGGTATTTAATTAACTTCCTGGGGTGAAGAAACCCTTTTTGAGAACTCAGAGTGAGTAAATTGGCCATTTTCATGCACTTTTAACCATTCCATAAATCTTGTGTTTTGGGCCCCTGGAAGCATGAAAATCACTTTAAACATGCTAATTTTAGCTCTAACACTGATGATCCACCTACAAATGTGAACTGACGTTCAAAAATAAAACATTTGAAAACGGACCATTTTCCACATTTCTGAAGCATGACGTAATGGGGGGGTGTTATCTCTTTTGTCGAAAATCAGCCGTTTTTGCTCGAACATTAAATGCCTCCAAATGGTATTTAATTAACTTCCCGGGGTGAAGAAACCCTTTTTGAGAACTCAGAGTGAGTAAATTGGCCATTTTCATGCACTTTTAACCATTCCATAAATCTTGTGTTTTGGGCCCCTGGAAGCATGAAAATCACTTTAAACATGCTAATTTTAGCTCTAACACTGATGATCCACCTACAAATGTGAACTGACGTTCAAAAATAAAACATTTGAAAACGGACCATTTTCCACATTTCTGAAGCATGACGTAATGGGGGGGTGTTATCTCTTTTGTCGAAAATCAGCCGTTTTTGCTCGAACATTAAATGCCTCCAAATGGTATTTAATTAACTTCCCGAGCCCCTGGAAGCATGAAAATCACTTTAAACATGCTAATTTTAGCTCTAACACTGATGATCCACCTACAAATGTGAACTGACGTTCAAAAATAAAACATTTGAAAACGGACCATTTTCCACATTTCTGAAGAATGACGTAATGGGGGGGTGTTATCTCTTTTGTCGAAAATCAGCCGTTTTTGCTCGAACATTAAATGCCTCCAAATGGTATTTAATTAACTTCCCGGGGTGAAGAAACCCTTTTTGAGAACTCAGAGTGAGTAAATTGGCCATTTTCATGCACTTTTAACCATTCCATAAATCTTGTGTTTTGGGCCCCTGGAAGCATGAAAATCACTTTAAACATGCTAATTTTAGCTCTAACACTGATGATCCACCTACAAATGTGAACTGACGTTCAAAAATAAAACATTTGAAAACGGACCATTTTCCACATTTCTGAAGCATGACGTAATGGGGGGGTGTTATCTCTTTTGTCGAAAATCAGCCGTTTTTGCTCGAACATTAAATGCCTCCAAATGGTATTTAATTAACTTCCCGAGCCCCTGGAAGCATGAAAATCACTTTAAACATGCTAATTTTAGCTCTAACACTGATGATCCACCTACAAATGTGAACTGACGTTCAAAAATAAAACATTTGAAAACGGACCATTTTCCACATTTCTGAAGCATGATGTAATGGGGGGGTGTTATCTCTTTTGTCGAAAATCAGCCGTTTTTGCTCGAACATTAAATGCCTCCAAATGGTATTTAATTAACTTCCCGGGGTGAAGAAACCCTTTTTGAGAACTCAGAGTGAGTAAATTGGCCATTTTCATGCACTTTTAACCATTCCATAAATCTTGTGTTTTGGGCCCCTGGAAGCATGAAAATCACTTTAAACATGCTAATTTTAGCTCTAACACTGATGATCCACCTACAAATGTGAACTGACGTTCAAAAATAAAACATTTGAAAACGGACCATTTTCCACATTTCTGAAGCATGACGTAATGGGGGGGTGTTATCTCTTTTGTCGAAAATCAGCCGTTTTTGCTCGAACATTAAATGCCTCCAAATGGTATTTAATTAACTTCCCGAGCCCCTGGAAGCATGAAAATCACTTTAAACATGCTAATTTTAGCTCTAACACTGATGATCCACCTACAAATGTGAACTGACGTTCAAAAATAAAACATTTGAAAACGGACCATTTTCCACATTTCTGAAGCATGACGTAATGGGGGGGTGTTATCTCTTTTGTCGAAAATCAGCCGTTTTTGCTCGAACATTAAATGCCTCCAAATGGTATTTAATTAACTTCCTGAGCCCCTGGAAGCATGAAAATCACTTTAAACATGCTAATTTTAGCTCTAACACTGATGATCCACCTACAAATGTGAACTGACGTTCAAAAATAAAACATTTGAAAACGGACCATTTTCCACATTTCTGAAGCATGACGTAATGGGGGGGTGTTATCTCTTTTGTCGAAAATCAGCCGTTTTTGCTCGAACATTAAATGCCTCCAAATGGTATTTAATTAACTTCCCGGGGTGAAGAAACCCTTTTTGAGAACTCAGAGTGAGTAAATTGGCCATTTTCATGCACTTTTAACCATTCCATAAATCTTGTGTTTTGGGCCCCTGGAAGCATGAAAATCACTTTAAACATGCTAATTTTAGCTCTAACACTGATGATCCACCTACAAATGTGAACTGACGTTCAAAAATAAAACATTTGAAAACGGACCATTTTCCACATTTCTGAAGCATGACGTAATGGGGGGGTGTTATCTCTTTTGTCGAAAATCAGCCGTTTTTGCTCGAACATTAAATGCCTCCAAATGGTATTTAATTAACTTCCCGAGCCCCTGGAAGCATGAAAATCACTTTAAACATGCTAATTTTAGCTCTAACACTGATGATCCACCTACAAATGTGAACTGACGTTCAAAAATAAAACATTTGAAAAAGGACCATTTTCCACATTTCTGAAGCATGACGTAATGGGGGGGTGTTATCTCTTTTGTCGAAAATCAGCCGTTTTTGCTCGAACATTAAATGCCTCCAAATGGTATTTAATTAACTTCCCGGGGTGAAGAAACCCTTTTTGAGAACTCAGAGTGAGTAAATTGGCCATTTTCATGCACTTTTAACCATTCCATAAATCTTGTGTTTTGGGCCCCTGGAAGCATGAAAATCACTTTAAACATGCTAATTTTAGCTCTAACACTGATGATCCACCTACAAATGTGAACTGACGTTCAAAAATAAAACATTTGAAAACGGACCATTTTCCACATTTCTGAAGCATGACGTAATGGGGGGGTGTTATCTCTTTTGTCGAAAATCAGCCGTTTTTGCTCGAACATTAAATGCCTCCAAATGGTATTTAATTAACTTCCCGGGGTGAAGAAACCCTTTTTGAGAACTCAGAGTGAGTAAATTGGCCATTTTCATGCACTTTTAACCATTCCATAAATCTTGTGTTTTGGGCCCCTGGAAGCATGAAAATCACTTTAAACATGCTAATTTTAGCTCTAACACTGATGATCCACCTACAAATGTGAACTGACGTTCAAAAATAAAACATTTGAAAACGGACCATTTTCCACATTTCTGAAGCATGACGTAATGGGGGGGTGTTATCTCTTTTGTCGAAAATCAGCCGTTTTTGCTCGAACATTAAATGCCTCCAAATGGTATTTAATTAACTTCCCGGGGTGAAGAAACCCTTTTTGAGAACTCAGAGTGAGTAAATTGGCCATTTTCATGCAATTTTAACCATTCCATAAATCTTGTGTTTTGGGCCCCTGGAAGCATGAAAATCACTTTAAACATGCTAATTTTAGCTCTAACACTGATGATCCACCTACAAATGTGAACTGACGTTCAAAAATAAAACATTTGAAAACGGACCATTTTCCACATTTCTGAAGCATGACGTAATGGGGGGGTGTTATCTCTTTTGTCGAAAATCAGCCGTTTTTGCTCGAACATTAAATGCCTCCAAATGGTATTTAATTAACTTCCCGAGCCCCTGGAAGCATGAAAATCACTTTAAACATGCTAATTTTAGCTCTAACACTGATGATCCACCTACAAATGTGAACTGACGTTCAAAAATAAAACATTTGAAAACGGACCATTTTCCACATTTCTGAAGCATGACGTAATGGGGGGGTGTTATCTCTTTTGTCGAAAATCAGCCGTTTTTGCTTGAACATTAAATGCCTCCAAATGGTATTTAATTAACTTCCCGGGGTGAAGAAACCCTTTTTGAGAACTCAGAGTGAGTAAATTGGCCATTTTCATGCACTTTTAACCATTCCATAAATCTTGTGTTTTGGGCCCCTGGAAGCATGAAAATCACTTTAAACATGCTAATTTTAGCTCTAACACTGATGATCCACCTACAAATGTAAACTGACGTTCAAAGATAAAACATTTGAAAACGGACCATTTTCCACATTTCTGAAGCATGACGTAATGGGGGGGTGTTATCTCTTTTGTCGAAAATCAGCCGTTTTTGCTCGAACATTAAATGCCTCCAAATGGTATTTAATTAACTTCCCGAGCCCCTGGAAGCATGAAAATCACTTTAAACATGCTAATTTTAGCTCTAACACTGATGATCCACCTACAAATGTGAACTGACGTTCAAAAATAAAACATTTGAAAACGGACCATTTTCCACATTTCTGAAGCATGACGTAATGGGGGGGTGTTATCTCTTTTGTCGAAAATCAGCCGTTTTTGCTCGAACATTAAATGCCTCCAAATGGTATTTAATTAACTTCCCGGGGTGAAGAAACCCTTTTTGAGAACTCAGAGTGAGTAAATTGGCCATTTTCATGCACTTTTAACCATTCCATAAATCTTGTGTTTTGGGCCCCTGGAAGCATGAAAATCACTTTAAACATGCTAATTTCAGCTCTAACACTGATGATCCACCTACAAATGTGAACTGACGTTCAAAAATAAAACATTTGAAAACGGACCATTTTCCACATTTCTGAAGCATGACGTAATGGGGGGGTGTTATCTCTTTTGTCGAAAATCAGCCGTTTTTGCTCGAACATTAAATGCCTCCAAATGGTATTTAATTAACTTCCCGAGCCCCTGGAAGCATGAAAATCACTTTAAACATGCTAATTTTAGCTCTAACACTGATGATCCACCTACAAATGTGAACTGACGTTCAAAAATAAAACATTTGAAAACGGACCATTTTCCACATTTCTGAAGCATGACGTAATGGGGGGGTGTTATCTCTTTTGTCGAAAATCAGCCGTTTTTGCTCGAACATTAAATGCCTCCAAATGGTATTTAATTAACTTCCCGGGGTGAAGAAACCCTTTTTGAGAACTCAGAGTGAGTAAATTGGCCATTTTCATGCACTTTTAACCATTCCATAAATCTTGTGTTTTGGGCCCCTGGAAGCATGAAAATCACTTTAAACATGCTAATTTTAGCTCTAACACTGATGATCCACCTACAAATGTGAACTGACGTTCAAAAATAAAACATTTGAAAACGGACCATTTTCCACATTTCTGAAGCATGACGTAATGGGGGGGTGTTATCTCTTTTGTCGAAAATCAGCCGTTTTTGCTCGAACATTAAATGCCTCCAAATGGTATTTAATTAACTTCCCGAGCCCCTGGAAGCATGAAAATCACTTTAAACATGCTAATTTTTAGCTCTAACACTGATGATCCACCTACAAATGTGAACTGACGTTCAAAAATAAAACATTTGAAAACGGACCATTTTCCACATTTCTGAAGCATGACGTAATGGGGGGGTGTTATCTCTTTTGTCGAAAATCAGCCGTTTTTGCTCGAACATTAAATGCCTCCAAATGGTATTTAATTAACTTCCCGGGGTGAAGAAACCCTTTTTGAGAACTCAGAGTGAGTAAATTGGCCATTTTCATGCACTTTTAACCATTCCATAAATCTTGTGTTTTGGGCCCCTGGAAGCATGAAAATCACTTTAAACATGCTAATTTTAGCTCTAACACTGATGATCCACCTACAAATGTGAACTGACGTTCAAAAATAAAACATTTGAAAACGGACCATTTTCCACATTTCTGAAGCATGACGTAATGGGGGGGTGTTATCTCTTTTGTCGAAAATCAGCCGTTTTTGCTCGAACATTAAATGCCTCCAAATGGTATTTAATTAACTTCCCGAGCCCCTGGAAGCATGAAAATCACTTTAAACATGCTAATTTTAGCTCTAACACTGATGATCCACCTACAAATGTGAACTGACGTTCAAAAATAAAACATTTGAAAACGGACCATTTTCCACATTTCTGAAGCATGACGTAATGGGGGGGTGTTATCTCTTTTGTCGAAAATCAGCCGTTTTTGTTCGAACATTAAATGCCTCCAAATGGTATTTAATTAACTTCCCGGGGTGAAGAAACCCTTTTTGAGAACTCAGAGTGAGTAAATTGGCCATTTTCATGCACTTTTAACCATTCCATAAATCTTGTGTTTTGGGCCCCTGGAAGCATGAAAATCACTTTAAACATGCTAATTTTAGCTCTAACACTGATGATCCACCTACAAATGTGAACTGACGTTCAAAAATAAAACATTTGAAAACGGACCATTTTCCACATTTCTGAAGCATGACGTAATGGGGGGGTGTTATCTCTTTTGTCGAAAATCAGCCGTTTTTGCTCGAACATTAAATGCCTCCAAATGGTATTTAATTAACTTCCCGGGGTGAAGAAACCCTTTTTAAGAACTCAGAGTGAGTAAATTGGCCATTTTCATGCACTTTTAACCATTCCATAAATCTTGTGTTTTGGGCCCCTGGAAGCATGAAAATCACTTTAAACATGCTAATTTTAGCTCTAACACTGATGATCCACCTACAAATGTGAACTGACGTTCAAAAATAAAACATTTGAAAACGGACCATTTTCCACATTTCTGAAGCATGACGTAATGGGGGGGTGTTATCTCTTTTGTCGAAAATCAGCCGTTTTTGCTCGAACATTAAATGCCTCCAAATGGTATTTAATTAACTTCCCGAGCCCCTGGAAGCATGAAAATCACTTTAAACATGCTAATTTTAGCTCTAACACTGATGATCCACCTACAAATGTGAACTGACGTTCAAAAATAAAACATTTGAAAACGGACCATTTTCCACATTTTTTGAAGCATGACGTAATGGGGGGGTGTTATCTCTTTTGTCGAAAATCAGCCGTTTTTGCTCGAACATTAAATGCCTCCAAATGGTATTTAATTAACTTCCCGGGGTGAAGAAACCCTTTTTGAGAACTCAGAGTGAGTAAATTGGCCATTTTCATGCACTTTTAACCATTCCATAAATCTTGTGTTTTGGGCCCCTGGAAGCATGAAAATCACTTTAAACATGCTAATTTTAGCTCTAACACTGATGATCCACCTACAAATGTGAACTGACGTTCAAAAATAAAACATTTGAAAACTGACAATTTTCCACATTTCTGAAGCATGACGTAATGGGGGGGTGTTATCTCTTTTGTCGAAAATCAGCCGTTTTTGCTCGAACATTAAATGCCTCCAAATGGTATTTAATTAACTTCCCGAGCCCCTGGAAGCATGAAAATCACTTTAAACATGCTCATTTTAGCTCTAACACTGATGATCCACCTACAAATGTGAACTGACGTTCAAAAATAAAACATTTGAAAACGGACCATTTTCCACATTTCTGAAGCATGACGTAATGGGGGGTGTTATCTCTTTTGTCGAAAATCAGCCGTTTTTGCTCGAACATTAAATGCCTCCAAATGGTATTTAATTAACTTCCCGGGGTGAAGAAACCCTTTTTGAGAACTCAGAGTGAGTAAATTGGCCATTTTCATGCACTTTTAACCATTCCATAAATCTTGTGTTTTGGGCCCCTGGAAGCATGAAAATCACTTTAAACATGCTAATTTTAGCTCTAACACTGATGATCCACCTACAAATGTGAACTGACGTTCAAAAATAAAACATTTGAAAACGGACCATTTTCCACATTTCTGAAGCATGACGTAATGGGGGGGTGTTATCTCTTTTGTCGAAAATCAGCCGTTTTTGCTCGAACATTAAATGCCTCCAAATGGTATTTAATTAACTTCCCGAGCCCCTGGAAGCATGAAAATCACTTTAAACATGCTAATTTTAGCTCTAACACTAATGATCCACCTACAAATGTGAACTGACGTTCAAAAATAAAACATTTGAAAACGGACCATTTTCCACATTTCTGAAGCATGACGTAATGGGGGGGTGTTATCTCTTTTGTCGAAAATCAGCCGTTTTTGCTCGAACATTAAATGCCTCCAAATGGTATTTAATTAACTTCCCGGGGTGAAGAAACCCTTTTTGAGAACTCAGAGTGAGTAAATTGGCCATTTTCATGCACTTTTAACCATTCCATAAATCTTGTGTTTTGGGCCCCTGGAAGCATGAAAATCACTTTAAACATGCTAATTTTAGCTCTAACACTGATGATCCACCTACAAATGTGAACTGACGTTCAAAAATAAAACATTTGAAAACGGACCATTTTCCACATTTCTGAAGCATGACGTAATGGGGGGGTGTTATCTCTTTTGTCGAAAATCAGCCGTTTTTGCTCGAACATTAAATGCCTCCAAATGGTATTTAATTAACTTCCCGGGGTGAAGAAACCCTTTTTGAGAACTCAGAGTGAGTAAATTGGCCATTTTCATGCACTTTTAACCATTCCATAAATCTTGTGTTTTGGGCCCCTGGAAGCATGAAAATCACTTTAAACATGCTAATTTTAGCTCTAACACTGATGATCCACCTACAAATGTGAACTGACGTTCAAAAATAAAACATTTGAAAACGGACCATTTTCCACATTTCTGAAGCATGACGTAATGGGGGGGTGTTATCTCTTTTGTCGAAAATCAGCCGTTTTTGCTCGAACATTAAATGCCTCCAAATGGTATTTAATTAACTTCCCGAGCCCCTGGAAGCATGAAAATCACTTTAAACATGCTAATTTTAGCTCTAACACTGATGATCCACCTACAAATGTGAACTGACGTTCAAAAATAAAACATTTGAAAACGGACCATTTTCCACATTTCTGAAGCATGACGTAATGGGGGGGTGTTATCTCTTTTGTCGAAAATCAGCCGTTTTTGCTCGAACATTAAATGCCTCCAAATGGTATTTAATTAACTTCCCGAGCCCCTGGAAGCATGAAAATCACTTTAAACATGCTAATTTTAGCTCTAACACTGATGATCCACCTACAAATGTGAACTGACGTTCAAAAATAAAACATTTGAAAACGGACCATTTTCCACATTTCTGAAGCATGACGTAATGGGGGGGTGTTATCTCTTTTGTCGAAAATCAGCCGTTTTTGCTCGAACATTAAATGCCTCCAAATGGTATTTAATTAACTTCCCGAGCCCCTGGAAGCATGAAAATCACTTTAAACATGCTAATTTTAGCTCTAACACTGATGATCCACCTACAAATGTGAACTGACGTTCAAAAATAAAACATTTGAAAACGGACCATTTTCCTCATTTCTGAAGCATGACGTAATGGGGGGGTGTTATCTCTTTTGTCGAAAATCAGCAGTTTTTGCTCGAACATTCAATGCCTCCAAATGGTATTTAATTAACTTCCCGGGGTGAAGAAACCCTTTTTGAGAACTCAGAGTGAGTAAATTGGCCATTTTCATGCACTTTTAACCATTCCATAAATCTTGTGTTTTGGGCCCCTGGAAGCATGAAAATCACTTTAAACATGCTAATTTTAGCTCTAACACTGATGATCCACCTACAAATGTGAACTGATGTTCAAAAATAAAACATTTGAAAACGGACCATTTTCCACATTTCTGAAGCATGACGTAATGGGGGGGTGTTATCTCTTTTGTCGAAAATCAGCCGTTTTTGCTCGAACATTAAATGCCTCCAAATGGTATTTAATTAACTTCCCGAGCCCCTGGAAGCATGAAAATCACTTTAAACATGCTAATTTTAGCTCTAACACTGATGATCCACCTACAAATGTGAACTGACGTTCAAAAATAAAACATTTGAAAACGGACCATTTTCCACATTTCTGAAGCATGACGTAATGGGGGGGTGTTATCTCTTTTGTCGAAAATCAGCCGTTTTTGCTCGAACATTAAATGCCTCCAAATGGTATTTAATTAACTTCCCGGGGTGAAGAAACCCTTTTTGAGAACTCAGAGTGAGTAAATTGGCCATTTTCATGCACTTTTAACCATTCCATAAATCTTGTGTTTTGGGCCCCTGGAAGCATGAAAATCACTTTAAACATGCTAATTTTAGCTCTAACACTGATGATCCACCTACAAATGTGAACTGACGTTCAAAAATAAAACATTTGAAAACGGACCATTTTCCACATTTCTGAAGCATGACGTAATGGGGGGGTGTTATCTCTTTTGTCGAAAATCAGCCGTTTTTGCTCGAACATTAAATGCCTCCAAATGGTATTTAATTAACTTCCCGGGGTGAAGAAACCCTTTTTGAGAACTCAGAGTGAGTAAATTGGCCATTTTCATGCACTTTTAACCATTCCATAAATCTTGTGTTTTGGGCCCCTGGAAGCATGAAAATCACTTTAAACATGCTAATTTTAGCTCTAACACTGATGATCCACCTACAAATGTGAACTGACGTTCAAAAATAAAACATTTGAAAACGGACCATTTTCCACATTTCTGAAGCATGACGTAATGGGGGGGTGTTATCTCTTTTGTCGAAAATCAGCCGTTTTTGCTCGAACATTAAATGCCTCCAAATGGTATTTAATTAACTTCCCGAGCCCCTGGAAGCATGAAAATCACTTTAAACATGCTAATTATAGCTCTAACACTGATGATCCACCTACAAATGTGAACTGACGTTCAAAAATAAAACATTTGAAAACGGACCATTTTCCACATTTCTGAAGCATGACGTAATGGGGGGGTGTTATCTCTTTTGACGAAAATCAGCCGTTTTTGCTCGAACATTAAATGCCTCCAAATGGTATTTAATTAACTTCCCGAGCCCCTGGAAGCATGAAAATCACTTTAAACATGCTAATTTTAGCTCTAACACTGATGATCCACCTACAAATGTGAACTGACGTTCAAAAATAAAACATTTGAAAACTGACCATTTTCCACATTTCTGAAGCATGACGTAATGGGGGGGTGTTATCTCTTTTGTCGAAAATCAGCCGTTTTTGCTCGAACATTAAATGCCTCCAAATGGTATTTAATTACCTTCCCGGGGTGAAGAAACCCTTTTTGAGAACTCAGAGTGAGTAAATTGGCCATTTTCATGCACTTTTAACCATTCCATAAATCTTGTGTTTTGGGCCCCTGGAAGCATGAAAATCACTTTAAACATGCTAATTTTAGCTCTAACACTGATGATCCACCTACAAATGTGAACTGACGTTCAAAAATAAAACATTTGAAAACGGACCATTTTCCACATTTCTGAAGCATGACGTAATGGGGGGGTGTTATCTCTTTTGTCGAAAATCAGCCGTTTTTGCTCGAACATTAAATGCCTCCAAATGGTATTTAATTAACTTCCCGAGCCCCTGGAAGCATGAAAATCACTTTAAACATGCTAATTTTAGCTCTAACACTAATGATCCACCTACAAATGTGAACTGACGTTCAAAAATAAAACATTTGAAAACGGACCATTTTCCACATTTCTGAAGCATGACGTAATGGGGGGGTGTTATCTCTTTTGTCGAAAATCAGCCGTTTTTGCTCGAACATTAAATGCCTCCAAATGGTATTTAATTAACTTCCCGGGGTGAAGAAACCCTTTTTGAGAACTCAGAGTGAGTAAATTGGCCATTTTCATGCACTTTTAACCATTCCATAAATCTTGTGTTTTGGGCCCCTGGAAGCATGAAAATCACTTTAAACATGCTAATTTTAGCTCTAACACTGATGATCCACCTACAAATGTGAACTGACGTTCAAAAATAAAACATTTGAAAACGGACCATTTTCCACATTTCTGAAGCATGACGTAATGGGGGGGTGTTATCTCTTTTGTCGAAAATCAGCCGTTTTTGCTCGAACATTAAATGCCTCCAAATGGTATTTAATTAACTTCCCGGGGTGAAGAAACCCTTTTTGAGAACTCAGAGTGAGTAAATTGGCCATTTTCATGCACTTTTAACCATTCCATAAATCTTGTGTTTTGGGCCCCTGGAAGCATGAAAATCACTTTAAACATGCTAATTTTAGCTCTAACACTGATGATCCACCTACAAATGTGAACTGACGTTCAAAAATAAAACATTTGAAAACGGACCATTTTCCACATTTCTGAAGCATGACGTAATGGGGGGGTGTTATCTCTTTTGTCGAAAATCAGCCGTTTTTGCTCGAACATTAAATGCCTCCAAATGGTATTTAATTAACTTCCCGAGCCCCTGGAAGCATGAAAATCACTTTAAACATGCTAATTTTAGCTCTAACACTGATGATCCACCTACAAATGTGAACTGACGTTCAAAAATAAAACATTTGAAAACGGACCATTTTCCACATTTCTGAAGCATGACGTAATGGGGGGGTGTTATCTCTTTTGTCGAAAATCAGCCGTTTTTGCTCGAACATTAAATGCCTCCAAATGGTATTTAATTAACTTCCCGAGCCCCTGGAAGCATGAAAATCACTTTAAACATGCTAATTTTAGCTCTAACACTGATGATCCACCTACAAATGTGAACTGACGTTCAAAAATAAAACATTTGAAAACGGACCATTTTCCACATTTCTGAAGCATGACGTAATGGGGGGGTGTTATCTCTTTTGTCGAAAATCAGCCGTTTTTGCTCGAACATTAAATGCCTCCAAATGGTATTTAATTAACTTCCCGAGCCCCTGGAAGCATGAAAATCACTTTAAACATGCTAATTTTAGCTCTAACACTGATGATCCACCTACAAATGTGAACTGACGTTCAAAAATAAAACATTTGAAAACGGACCATTTTCCTCATTTCTGAAGCATGACGTAATGGGGGGGTGTTATCTCTTTTGTCGAAAATCAGCAGTTTTTGCTCGAACATTCAATGCCTCCAAATGGTATTTAATTAACTTCCCGGGGTGAAGAAACCCTTTTTGAGAACTCAGAGTGAGTAAATTGGCCATTTTCATGCACTTTTAACCATTCCATAAATCTTGTGTTTTGGGCCCCTGGAAGCATGAAAATCACTTTAAACATGCTAATTTTAGCTCTAACACTGATGATCCACCTACAAATGTGAACTGATGTTCAAAAATAAAACATTTGAAAACGGACCATTTTCCACATTTCTGAAGCATGACGTAATGGGGGGGTGTTATCTCTTTTGTCGAAAATCAGCCGTTTTTGCTCGAACATTAAATGCCTCCAAATGGTATTTAATTAACTTCCCGAGCCCCTGGATGCATGAAAATCACTTTAAACATGCTAATTTTAGCTCTAACACTGATGATCCACCTACAAATGTGAACTGACGTTCAAAAATAAAACATTTGAAAACGGACCATTTTCCACATTTCTGAAGCATGACGTAATGGGGGGGTGTTATCTCTTTTGTCGAAAATCAGCCGTTTTTGCTCGAACATTAAATGCCTCCAAATGGTATTTAATTAACTTCCCGGGGTGAAGAAACCCTTTTTGAGAACTCAGAGTGAGTAAATTGGCCATTTTCATGCACTTTTAACCATTCCATAAATCTTGTGTTTTGGGCCCCTGGAAGCATGAAAATCACTTTAAACATGCTAATTTTAGCTCTAACACTGATGATCCACCTACAAATGTGAACTGACGTTCAAAAATAAAACATTTGAAAACGGACCATTTTCCACATTTCTGAAGCATGACGTAATGGGGGGGTGTTATCTCTTTTGTCGAAAATCAGCCGTTTTTGCTCGAACATTAAATGCCTCCAAATGGTATTTAATTAACTTCCCGGGGTGAAGAAACCCTTTTTGAGAACTCAGAGTGAGTAAATTGGCCATTTTCATGCACTTTTAACCATTCCATAAATCTTGTGTTTTGGGCCCCTGGAAGCATGAAAATCACTTTAAACATGCTAATTTTAGCTCTAACACTGATGATCCACCTACAAATGTGAACTGACGTTCAAAAATAAAACATTTGAAAACGGACCATTTTCCACATTTCTGAAGCATGACGTAATGGGGGGGTGTTATCTCTTTTGTCGAAAATCAGCCGTTTTTGCTCGAACATTAAATGCCTCCAAATGGTATTTAATTAACTTCCCGAGCCCCTGGAAGCATGAAAATCACTTTAAACATGCTAATTATAGCTCTAACACTGATGATCCACCTACAAATGTGAACTGACGTTCAAAAATAAAACATTTGAAAACGGACCATTTTCCACATTTCTGAAGCATGACGTAATGGGGGGGTGTTATCTCTTTTGACGAAAATCAGCCGTTTTTGCTCGAACATTAAATGCCTCCAAATGGTATTTAATTAACTTCCCGAGCCCCTGGAAGCATGAAAATCACTTTAAACATGCTAATTTTAGCTCTAACACTGATGATCCACCTACAAATGTGAACTGACGTTCAAAAATAAAACATTTGAAAACTGACCATTTTCCACATTTCTGAAGCATGACGTAATGGGGGGGTGTTATCTCTTTTGTCGAAAATCAGCCGTTTTTGCTCGAACATTAAATGCCTCCAAATGGTATTTAATTACCTTCCCGGGGTGAAGAAACCCTTTTTGAGAACTCAGAGTGAGTAAATTGGCCATTTTCATGCACTTTTAACCATTCCATAAATCTTGTGTTTTGGGCCCCTGGAAGCATGAAAATCACTTTAAACATGCTAATTTTAGCTCTAACACTGATGATCCACCTACAAATGTGAACTGACGTTCAAAAATAAAACATTTGAAAACGGACCATTTTCCACATTTCTGAAGCATGACGTAATGGGGGGGTGTTATCTCTTTTGTCGAAAATCAGCCATTTTTGCTCGAACATTAAATGCCTCCAAATGGTATTTAATTAACTTCCCGAGCCCCTGGAAGCATGAAAATCACTTTAAACATGCTAATTTTAGCTCTAACACTGATGATCCACCTACAAATGTGAACTGACGTTCAAAAATAAAACATTTGAAAACGGACCATTTTCCACATTTCTGAAGCATGACGTAATGGGGGGGTGTTATCTCTTTTGTCGAAAATCAGCCGTTTTTGCTCGAACATTAAATGCCTCCAAATGGTATTTAATTAACTTCCCGAGCCCCTGGAAGCATGAAAATCACTTTAAACATGCTAATTTTAGCTCTAACACTGATGATCCAACTACAAATGTGAACTGACGTTCAAAAATAAAACATTTGAAAACGGACCATTTTCCACATTTCTGAAGCATGACGTAATGGGGGGGTGTTATCTCTTTTGTCGAAAATCAGCCGTTTTTGCTCGAACATTAAATGCCTCCAAATGGTATTTAATTAACTTCCCGAGCCCCTGGAAGCATGAAAATCACTTTAAACATGCTAATTTTAGCTCTAACACTGATGATCCACCTACAAATGTGAACTGACGTTCAAAAATAAAACATTTGAAAACGGACCATTTTCCACATTTCTGAAGCATGACGTAATGGGGGGGTGTTATCTCTTTTGTCGAAAGCCAGCCGTTTTTGCTCGAACATTAAATGCCTCCAAATGGTATTTAATTAACTTCCCGAGCCCCTGGAAGCATGAAAATCACTTTAAACATGCTAATTTTAGCTCTTACACTGATGATCCACCTACAAATGTGAACTGACGTTCAAAAATAAAACATTTGAAAACGGACCATTTTCCACATTTCTGAAGCATGACGTAATGGGGGGTGTTATCTCTTTTGTCGAAAATCAGCCGTTTTTGCTCGAACATTAAATGCCTCCAAATGGTATTTAATTAACTTCCCGAGCCCCTGGAAGCATGAAAATCACTTTAAACATGCTAATTTTAGCTCTAACACTGATGATCCACCTACAAATGTGAACTGACGTTCAAAAATAAAACATTTGAAAACGGACCATTTTCCACATTTCTGAAGCATGACGTAATGGGGGGGTGTTATCTCTTTTGTCGAAAATCAGCCGTTTTTGCTCGAACATTAAATGCCTCCAAATGGTATTTAATTAACTTCCTGGGGTGAAGAAACCCTTTTTGAGAACTCAGAGTGAGTAAATTGGCCATTTTCATGCACTTTTAACCATTCCATAAATCTTGTGTTTTGGGCCCCTGGAAGCATGAAAATCACTTTAAACATGCTAATTTTAGCTCTAACACTGATGATCCACCTACAAATGTGAACTGACGTTCAAAAATAAAACATTTGAAAACGGACCATTTTCCACATTTCTGAAGCATGACGTAATGGGGGGGTGTTATCTCTTTTGTCGAAAATCAGCCGTTTTTGCTCGAACATTAAATGCCTCCAAATGGTATTTAATTAACTTCCCGGGGTGAAGAAACCCTTTTTGAGAACTCAGAGTGAGTAAATTGGCCATTTTCATGCACTTTTAACCATTCCATAAATCTTGTGTTTTGGGCCCCTGGAAGCATGAAAATCACTTTAAACATGCTAATTTTAGCTCTAACACTGATGATCCACCTACAAATGTGAACTGACGTTCAAAAATAAAACATTTGAAAACGGACCATTTTCCACATTTCTGAAGCATGACGTAATGGGGGGGTGTTATCTCTTTTGTCGAAAATCAGCCGTTTTTGCTCGAACATTAAATGCCTCCAAATGGTATTTAATTAACTTCCCGAGCCCCTGGAAGCATGAAAATCACTTTAAACATGCTAATTTTAGCTCTAACACTGATGATCCACCTACAAATGTGAACTGACGTTCAAAAATAAAACATTTGAAAACGGACCATTTTCCACATTTCTGAAGAATGACGTAATGGGGGGGTGTTATCTCTTTTGTCGAAAATCAGCCGTTTTTGCTCGAACATTAAATGCCTCCAAATGGTATTTAATTAACTTCCCGGGGTGAAGAAACCCTTTTTGAGAACTCAGAGTGAGTAAATTGGCCATTTTCATGCACTTTTAACCATTCCATAAATCTTGTGTTTTGGGCCCCTGGAAGCATGAAAATCACTTTAAACATGCTAATTTTAGCTCTAACACTGATGATCCACCTACAAATGTGAACTGACGTTCAAAAATAAAACATTTGAAAATGGACCATTTTCCACATTTCTGAAGCATGACGTAATGGGGGGGTGTTATCTCTTTTGTCGAAAATCAGCCGTTTTTGCTCGAACATTAAATGCCTCCAAATGGTATTTAATTAACTTCCCGAGCCCCTGGAAGCATGAAAATCACTTTAAACATGCTAATTTTAGCTCTAACACTGATGATCCACCTACAAATGTGAACTGACGTTCAAAAATAAAACATTTGAAAACGGACCATTTTCCACATTTCTGAAGCATGACGTAATGGGGGGGTGTTATCTCTTTTGTCGAAAATCAGCCGTTTTTGCTCGAACATTAAATGCCTCCAAATGGTATTTAATTAACTTCCCGGGGTGAAGAAACCCTTTTTGAGAACTCAGAGTGAGTAAATTGGCCATTTTCATGCACTTTTAACCATTCCATAAATCTTGTGTTTTGGGCCCCTGGAAGCATGAAAATCACTTTAAACATGCTAATTTTAGCTCTAACACTGATGATCCACCTACAAATGTGAACTGACGTTCAAAAATAAAACATTTGAAAACGGACCATTTTCCACATTTCTGAAGCATGACGTAATGGGGGGGTGTTATCTCTTTTGTCGAAAATCAGCCGTTTTTGCTCGAACATTAAATGCCTCCAAATGGTATTTAATTAACTTCCCGAGCCCCTGGAAGCATGAAAATCACTTTAAACATGCTAATTTTAGCTCTAACACTGATGATCCACCTACAAATGTGAACTGACGTTCAAAAATAAAACATTTGAAAACGGACCATTTTCCACATTTCTGAAGCATGACGTAATGGGGGGGTGTTATCTCTTTTGTCGAAAATCAGCCGTTTTTGCTCGAACATTAAATGCCTCCAAATGGTATTTAATTAACTTCCCGAGCCCCTGGAAGCATGAAAATCACTTTAAACATGCTAATTTTAGCTCTAACACTGATGATCCACCTACAAATGTGAACTGACGTTCAAAAATAAAACATTTGAAAACGGACCATTTTCCACATTTCTGAAGCATGACGTAATGGGGGGGTGTTATCTCTTTTGTCGAAAATCAGCCGTTTTTGCTCGAACATTAAATGCCTCCAAATGGTATTTAATTAACTTCCCGGGGTGAAGAAACCCTTTTTGAGAACTCAGAGTGAGTAAATTGGCCATTTTCATGCACTTTTAACCATTCCATAAATCTTGTGTTTTGGGCCCCTGGAAGCATGAAAATCACTTTAAACATGCTAATTTTAGCTCTAACACTGATGATCCACCTACAAATGTGAACTGACGTTCAAAAATAAAACATTTGAAAACGGACCATTTTCCACATTTCTGAAGCATGACGTAATGGGGGGGTGTTATCTCTTTTGTCGAAAATCAGCCGTTTTTGCTCGAACATTAAATGCCTCCAAATGGTATTTAATTAACTTCCCGAGCCCCTGGAAGCATGAAAATCACTTTAAACATGCTAATTTTAGCTCTAACACTGATGATCCACCTACAAATGTGAACTGACGTTCAAAAATAAAACATTTGAAAAAGGACCATTTTCCACATTTCTGAAGCATGACGTAATGGGGGGGTGTTATCTCTTTTGTCGAAAATCAGCCGTTTTTGCTCGAACATTAAATGCCTCCAAATGGTATTTAATTAACTTCCCGGGGTGAAGAAACCCTTTTTGAGAACTCAGAGTGAGTAAATTGGCCATTTTCATGCACTTTTAACCATTCCATAAATCTTGTGTTTTGGGCCCCTGGAAGCATGAAAATCACTTTAAACATGCTAATTTTAGCTCTAACACTGATGATCCACCTACAAATGTGAACTGACGTTCAAAAATAAAACATTTGAAAACGGACCATTTTCCACATTTCTGAAGCATGACGTAATGGGGGGTGTTATCTCTTTTGTCGAAAATCAGCCGTTTTTGCTCGAACATTAAATGCCTCCAAATGGTATTTAATTAACTTCCCGGGGTGAAGAAACCCTTTTTGAGAACTCAGAGTGAGTAAATTGGCCATTTTCATGCACTTTTAACCATTCCATAAATCTTGTGTTTTGGGCCCCTGGAAGCATGAAAATCACTTTAAACATGCTAATTTTAGCTCTAACACTGATGATCCACCTACAAATGTGAACTGACGTTCAAAAATAAAACATTTGAAAACGGACCATTTTCCACATTTCTGAAGCATGACGTAATGGGGGGGTGTTATCTCTTTTGTCGAAAATCAGCCGTTTTTGCTCGAATATTAAATGCCTCCAAATGGTATTTAATTAACTTCCCGGGGTGAAGAAACCCTTTTTGAGAACTCAGAGTGAGTAAATTGGCCATTTTCATGCAATTTTAACCATTCCATAAATCTTGTGTTTTGGGCCCCTGGAAGCATGAAAATCACTTTAAACATGCTAATTTTAGCTCTAACACTGATGATCCACCTACAAATGTGAACTGACGTTCAAAAATAAAACATTTGAAAACGGACCATTTTCCACATTTCTGAAGCATGACGTAATGGGGGGGTGTTATCTCTTTTGTCGAAAATCAGCCGTTTTTGCTCGAACATTAAATGCCTCCAAATGGTATTTAATTAACTTCCCGAGCCCCTGGAAGCATGAAAATCACTTTAAACATGCTAATTTTAGCTCTAACACTGATGATCCACCTACAAATGTGAACTGACGTTCAAAAATAAAACATTTGAAAACGGACCATTTTCCACATTTCTGAAGCATGACGTAATGGGGGGGTGTTATCTCTTTTGTCGAAAATCAGCCGTTTTTGCTTGAACATTAAATGCCTCCAAATGGTATTTAATTAACTTCCCGGGGTGAAGAAACCCTTTTTGAGAACTCAGAGTGAGTAAATTGGCCATTTTCATGCACTTTTAACCA
This sequence comes from Lissotriton vulgaris, assembly GCF_964263255.1. NCBI lineage: Eukaryota > Metazoa > Chordata > Amphibia > Caudata > Salamandridae > Lissotriton > Lissotriton vulgaris. The sequence goes on from NW_028254088.1 coordinate 118,767, forward strand.
TTCCATAAATCTTTTGTTTTGGGCCCCTGGAAGCATGAAAATCACTTTAAACATGCTAATTTTAGCTCTAACACTGATGATCCACCTACAAATGTGAACTGACGTTCAAAAATAAAACATTTGAAAACGGACCATTTTCCACATTTCTGAAGCATGACGTAATGGGGGGGTGTTATCTCTTTTGTCGAAAATCAGCCGTTTTTGCTTGAACATTAAATGCCTCCAAATGGTATTTAATTAACTTCCCGGGGTGAAGAAACCCTTTTTGAGAACTCAGAGTGAGTAAATTGGCCATTTTCATGCACTTTTAACCATTCCATAAATCTTTTGTTTTGGGCCCCTGGAAGCATGAAAATCACTTTAAACATGCTAATTTTAGCTCTAACACTGATGATCCACCTACAAATGTAAACTGACGTTCAAAGATAAAACATTTGAAAACGGACCATTTTCCACATTTCTGAAGCATGACGTAATGGGGGGGTGTTATCTCTTTTGTCGAAAATCAGCCGTTTTTGCTCGAACATTAAATGCCTCCAAATGGTATTTAATTAACTTCCCGAGCCCCTGGAAGCATGAAAATCACTTTAAACATGCTAATTTTAGCTCTAACACTGATGATCCACCTACAAATGTGAACTGACGTTCAAAAATAAAACATTTGAAAACGGACCATTTTCCACATTTCTGAAGCATGACGTAATGGGGGGGTGTTATCTCTTTTGTCGAAAATCAGCCGTTTTTGCTCGAACATTAAATGCCTCCAAATGGTATTTAATTAACTTCCCGGGGTGAAGAAACCCTTTTTGAGAACTCAGAGTGAGTAAATTGGCCATTTTCATGCACTTTTAACCATTCCATAAATCTTGTGTTTTGGGCCCCTGGAAGCATGAAAATCACTTTAAACATGCTAATTTTAGCTCTAACACTGATGATCCACCTACAAATGTGAACTGACGTTCAAAAATAAAACATTTGAAAACGGACCATTTTCCACATTTCTGAAGCATGACGTAATGGGGGGGTGTTATCTCTTTTGTCGAAAATCAGCCGTTTTTGCTTGAACATTAAATGCCTCCAAATGGTATTTAATTAACTTCCCGGGGTGAAGAAACCCTTTTTGAGAACTCAGAGTGAGTAAATTGGCCATTTTCATGCACTTTTAACCATTCCATAAATCTTTTGTTTTGGGCCCCTGGAAGCATGAAAATCACTTTAAACATGCTAATTTTAGCTCTAACACTGATGATCCACCTACAAATGTAAACTGACGTTCAAAGATAAAACATTTGAAAACGGACCATTTTCCACATTTCTGAAGCATGACGTAATGGGGGGGTGTTATCTCTTTTGTCGAAAATCAGCCGTTTTTGCTCGAACATTAAATGCCTCCAAATGGTATTTAATTAACTTCCCGAGCCCCTGGAAGCATGAAAATCACTTTAAACATGCTAATTTTAGCTCTAACACTGATGATCCACCTACAAATGTGAACTGACGTTCAAAAATAAAACATTTGAAAACGGACCATTTTCCACATTTCTGAAGCATGACGTAATGGGGGGGTGTTATCTCTTTTGTCGAAAATCAGCCGTTTTTGCTCGAACATTAAATGCCTCCAAATGGTATTTAATTAACTTCCCGGGGTGAAGAAACCCTTTTTGAGAACTCAGAGTGAGTAAATTGGCCATTTTCATGCACTTTTAACCATTCCATAAATCTTGTGTTTTGGGCCCCTGGAAGCATGAAAATCACTTTAAACATGCTAATTTCAGCTCTAACACTGATGATCCACCTACAAATGTGAACTGACGTTCAAAAATAAAACATTTGAAAACGGACCATTTTCCACATTTCTGAAGCATGACGTAATGGGGGGGTGTTATCTCTTTTGTCGAAAATCAGCCGTTTTTGCTCGAACATTAAATGCCTCCAAATGGTATTTAATTAACTTCCCGAGCCCCTGGAAGCATGAAAATCACTTTAAACATGCTAATTTTAGCTCTAACACTGATGATCCACCTACAAATGTGAACTGACGTTCAAAAATAAAACATTTGAAAACGGACCATTTTCCACATTTCTGAAGCATGACGTAATGGGGGGGTGTTATCTCTTTTGTCGAAAATCAGCCGTTTTTGCTCGAACATTAAATGCCTCCAAATGGTATTTAATTAACTTCCCGGGGTGAAGAAACCCTTTTTGAGAACTCAGAGTGAGTAAATTGGCCATTTTCATGCACTTTTAACCATTCCATAAATCTTGTGTTTTGGGCCCCTGGAAGCATGAAAATCACTTTAAACATGCTAATTTTAGCTCTAACACTGATGATCCACCTACAAATGTGAACTGACGTTCAAAAATAAAACATTTGAAAACGGACCATTTTCCACATTTCTGAAGCATGACGTAATGGGGGGGTGTTATCTCTTTTGTCGAAAATCAGCCGTTTTTGCTCGAACATTAAATGCCTCCAAATGGTATTTAATTAACTTCCCGAGCCCCTGGAAGCATGAAAATCACTTTAAACATGCTAATTTTTAGCTCTAACACTGATGATCCACCTACAAATGTGAACTGACGTTCAAAAATAAAACATTTGAAAACGGACCATTTTCCACATTTCTGAAGCATGACGTAATGGGGGGGTGTTATCTCTTTTGTCGAAAATCAGCCGTTTTTGCTCGAACATTAAATGCCTCCAAATGGTATTTAATTAACTTCCCGGGGTGAAGAAACCCTTTTTGAGAACTCAGAGTGAGTAAATTGGCCATTTTCATGCACTTTTAACCATTCCATAAATCTTGTGTTTTGGGCCCCTGGAAGCATGAAAATCACTTTAAACATGCTAATTTTAGCTCTAACACTGATGATCCACCTACAAATGTGAACTGACGTTCAAAAATAAAACATTTGAAAACGGACCATTTTCCACATTTCTGAAGCATGACGTAATGGGGGGGTGTTATCTCTTTTGTCGAAAATCAGCCGTTTTTGCTCGAACATTAAATGCCTCCAAATGGTATTTAATTAACTTCCCGAGCCCCTGGAAGCATGAAAATCACTTTAAACATGCTAATTTTAGCTCTAACACTGATGATCCACCTACAAATGTGAACTGACGTTCAAAAATAAAACATTTGAAAACGGACCATTTTCCACATTTCTGAAGCATGACGTAATGGGGGGGTGTTATCTCTTTTGTCGAAAATCAGCCGTTTTTGTTCGAACATTAAATGCCTCCAAATGGTATTTAATTAACTTCCCGGGGTGAAGAAACCCTTTTTGAGAACTCAGAGTGAGTAAATTGGCCATTTTCATGCACTTTTAACCATTCCATAAATCTTGTGTTTTGGGCCCCTGGAAGCATGAAAATCACTTTAAACATGCTAATTTTAGCTCTAACACTGATGATCCACCTACAAATGTGAACTGACGTTCAAAAATAAAACATTTGAAAACGGACCATTTTCCACATTTCTGAAGCATGACGTAATGGGGGGGTGTTATCTCTTTTGTCGAAAATCAGCCGTTTTTGCTCGAACATTAAATGCCTCCAAATGGTATTTAATTAACTTCCCGGGGTGAAGAAACCCTTTTTAAGAACTCAGAGTGAGTAAATTGGCCATTTTCATGCACTTTTAACCATTCCATAAATCTTGTGTTTTGGGCCCCTGGAAGCATGAAAATCACTTTAAACATGCTAATTTTAGCTCTAACACTGATGATCCACCTACAAATGTGAACTGACGTTCAAAAATAAAACATTTGAAAACGGACCATTTTCCACATTTCTGAAGCATGACGTAATGGGGGGGTGTTATCTCTTTTGTCGAAAATCAGCCGTTTTTGCTCGAACATTAAATGCCTCCAAATGGTATTTAATTAACTTCCCGAGCCCCTGGAAGCATGAAAATCACTTTAAACATGCTAATTTTAGCTCTAACACTGATGATCCACCTACAAATGTGAACTGACGTTCAAAAATAAAACATTTGAAAACGGACCATTTTCCACATTTTTTGAAGCATGACGTAATGGGGGGGTGTTATCTCTTTTGTCGAAAATCAGCCGTTTTTGCTCGAACATTAAATGCCTCCAAATGGTATTTAATTAACTTCCCGGGGTGAAGAAACCCTTTTTGAGAACTCAGAGTGAGTAAATTGGCCATTTTCATGCACTTTTAACCATTCCATAAATCTTGTGTTTTGGGCCCCTGGAAGCATGAAAATCACTTTAAACATGCTAATTTTAGCTCTAACACTGATGATCCACCTACAAATGTGAACTGACGTTCAAAAATAAAACATTTGAAAACGGACCATTTTCCACATTTCTGAAGCATGACGTAATGGGGGGTGTTATCTCTTTTGTCGAAAATCAGCCGTTTTTGCTCGAACATTAAATGCCTCCAAATGGTATTTAATTAACTTCCCGGGGTGAAGAAACCCTTTTTGAGAACTCAGAGTGAGTAAATTGGCCATTTTCATGCACTTTTAACCATTCCATAAATCTTGTGTTTTGGGCCCCTGGAAGCATGAAAATCACTTTAAACATGCTAATTTCAGCTCTAACACTGATGATCCACCTACAAATGTGAACTGACGTTCAAAAATAAAACATTTGAAAACGGACCATTTTCCACATTTCTGAAGCATGACGTAATGGGGGGGTGTTATCTCTTTTGTCGAAAATCAGCCGTTTTTGCTCGAACATTAAATGCCTCCAAATGGTATTTAATTAACTTCCCGAGCCCCTGGAAGCATGAAAATCACTTTAAACATGCTAATTTTAGCTCTAACACTGATGATCCACCTACAAATGTGAACTGACGTTCAAAAATAAAACATTTGAAAACGGACCATTTTCCACATTTCTGAAGCATGACGTAATGGGGGGGTGTTATCTCTTTTGTCGAAAATCAGCCGTTTTTGCTCGAACATTAAATGCCTCCAAATGGTATTTAATTAACTTCCCGGGGTGAAGAAACCCTTTTTGAGAACTCAGAGTGAGTAAATTGGCCATTTTCATGCACTTTTAACCATTCCATAAATCTTGTGTTTTGGGCCCCTGGAAGCATGAAAATCACTTTAAACATGCTAATTTTAGCTCTAACACTGATGATCCACCTACAAATGTGAACTGACGTTCAAAAATAAAACATTTGAAAACGGACCATTTTCCACATTTCTGAAGCATGACGTAATGGGGGGGTGTTATCTCTTTTGTCGAAAATCAGCCGTTTTTGCTCGAACATTAAATGCCTCCAAATGGTATTTAATTAACTTCCCGAGCCCCTGGAAGCATGAAAATCACTTTAAACATGCTAATTTTTAGCTCTAACACTGATGATCCACCTACAAATGTGAACTGACGTTCAAAAATAAAACATTTGAAAACGGACCATTTTCCACATTTCTGAAGCATGACGTAATGGGGGGGTGTTATCTCTTTTGTCGAAAATCAGCCGTTTTTGCTCGAACATTAAATGCCTCCAAATGGTATTTAATTAACTTCCCGGGGTGAAGAAACCCTTTTTGAGAACTCAGAGTGAGTAAATTGGCCATTTTCATGCACTTTTAACCATTCCATAAATCTTGTGTTTTGGGCCCCTGGAAGCATGAAAATCACTTTAAACATGCTAATTTTAGCTCTAACACTGATGATCCACCTACAAATGTGAACTGACGTTCAAAAATAAAACATTTGAAAACGGACCATTTTCCACATTTCTGAAGCATGACGTAATGGGGGGGTGTTATCTCTTTTGTCGAAAATCAGCCGTTTTTGCTCGAACATTAAATGCCTCCAAATGGTATTTAATTAACTTCCCGAGCCCCTGGAAGCATGAAAATCACTTTAAACATGCTAATTTTAGCTCTAACACTGATGATCCACCTACAAATGTGAACTGACGTTCAAAAATAAAACATTTGAAAACGGACCATTTTCCACATTTCTGAAGCATGACGTAATGGGGGGGTGTTATCTCTTTTGTCGAAAATCAGCCGTTTTTGTTCGAACATTAAATGCCTCCAAATGGTATTTAATTAACTTCCCGGGGTGAAGAAACCCTTTTTGAGAACTCAGAGTGAGTAAATTGGCCATTTTCATGCACTTTTAACCATTCCATAAATCTTGTGTTTTGGGCCCCTGGAAGCATGAAAATCACTTTAAACATGCTAATTTTAGCTCTAACACTGATGATCCACCTACAAATGTGAACTGACGTTCAAAAATAAAACATTTGAAAACGGACCATTTTCCACATTTCTGAAGCATGACGTAATGGGGGGGTGTTATCTCTTTTATCGAAAATCAGCCGTTTTTGCTCGAACATTAAATGCCTCCAAATGGTATTTAATTAACTTCCCGGGGTGAAGAAACCCTTTTTAAGAACTCAGAGTGAGTAAATTGGCCATTTTCATGCACTTTTAACCATTCCATAAATCTTGTGTTTTGGGCCCCTGGAAGCATGAAAATCACTTTAAACATGCTAATTTTAGCTCTAACACTGATGATCCACCTACAAATGTGAACTGACGTTCAAAAATAAAACATTTGAAAACGGACCATTTTCCACATTTCTGAAGCATGACGTAATGGGGGGGTGTTATCTCTTTTGTCGAAAATCAGCCGTTTTTGCTCGAACATTAAATGCCTCCAAATGGTATTTAATTAACTTCCCGAGCCCCTGGAAGCATGAAAATCACTTTAAACATGCTAATTTTAGCTCTAACACTGATGATCCACCTACAAATGTGAACTGACGTTCAAAAATAAAACATTTGAAAACGGACCATTTTCCACATTTTTTGAAGCATGACGTAATGGGGGGGTGTTATCTCTTTTGTCGAAAATCAGCCGTTTTTGCTCGAACATTAAATGCCTCCAAATGGTATTTAATTAACTTCCCGGGGTGAAGAAACCCTTTTTGAGAACTCAGAGTGAGTAAATTGGCCATTTTCATGCACTTTTAACCATTCCATAAATCTTGTGTTTTGGGCCCCTGGAAGCATGAAAATCACTTTAAACATGCTAATTTTAGCTCTAACACTGATGATCCACCTACAAATGTGAACTGACGTTCAAAAATAAAACATTTGAAAACTGACAATTTTCCACATTTCTGAAGCATGACGTAATGGGGGGGTGTTATCTCTTTTGTCGAAAATCAGCCGTTTTTGCTCGAACATTAAATGCCTCCAAATGGTATTTAATTAACTTCCCGAGCCCCTGGAAGCATGAAAATCACTTTAAACATGCTAATTTTAGCTCTAACACTGATGATCCACCTACAAATGTGAACTGACGTTCAAAAATAAAACATTTGAAAACGGACCATTTTCCACATTTCTGAAGCATGACGTAATGGGGGGTGTTATCTCTTTTGTCGAAAATCAGCCGTTTTTGCTCGAACATTAAATGCCTCCAAATGGTATTTAATTAACTTCCCGGGGTGAAGAAACCCTTTTTGAGAACTCAGAGTGAGTAAATTGGCCATTTTCATGCACTTTTAACCATTCCATAAATCTTGTGTTTTGGGCCCCTGGAAGCATGAAAATCACTTTAAACATGCTAATTTTAGCTCTAACACTGATGATCCACCTACAAATGTGAACTGACGTTCAAAAATAAAACATTTGAAAACGGACCATTTTCCACATTTCTGAAGCATGACGTAATGGGGGGGTGTTATCTCTTTTGTCGAAAATCAGCCGTTTTTGCTCGAACATTAAATGCCTCCAAATGGTATTTAATTAACTTCCCGAGCCCCTGGAAGCATGAAAATCACTTTAAACATGCTAATTTTAGCTCTAACACTAATGATCCACCTACAAATGTGAACTGACGTTCAAAAATAAAACATTTGAAAACGGACCATTTTCCACATTTCTGAAGCATGACGTAATGGGGGGGGTGTTATCTCTTTTGTCGAAAATCAGCCGTTTTTGCTCGAACATTAAATGCCTCCAAATGGTATTTAATTAACTTCCCGGGGTGAAGAAACCCTTTTTGAGAACTCAGAGTGAGTAAATTGGCCATTTTCATGCACTTTTAACCATTCCATAAATCTTGTGTTTTGGGCCCCTGGAAGCATGAAAATCACTTTAAACATGCTAATTTTAGCTCTAACACTGATGATCCACCTACAAATGTGAACTGACGTTCAAAAATAAAACATTTGAAAACGGACCATTTTCCACATTTCTGAAGCATGACGTAATGGGGGGGTGTTATCTCTTTTGTCGAAAATCAGCCGTTTTTGCTCGAACATTAAATGCCTCCAAATGGTATTTAATTAACTTCCCGGGGTGAAGAAACCCTTTTTGAGAACTCAGAGTGAGTAAATTGGCCATTTTCATGCACTTTTAACCATTCCATAAATCTTGTGTTTTGGGCCCCTGGAAGCATGAAAATCACTTTAAACATGCTAATTTTAGCTCTAACACTGATGATCCACCTACAAATGTGAACTGACGTTCAAAAATAAAACATTTGAAAACGGACCATTTTCCACATTTCTGAAGCATGACGTAATGGGGGGGTGTTATCTCTTTTGTCGAAAATCAGCCGTTTTTGCTCGAACATTAAATGCCTCCAAATGGTATTTAATTAACTTCCCGAGCCCCTGGAAGCATGAAAATCACTTTAAACATGCTAATTTTAGCTCTAACACTGATGATCCACCTACAAATGTGAACTGACGTTCAAAAATAAAACATTTGAAAACGGACCATTTTCCACATTTCTGAAGCATGACGTAATGGGGGGGTGTTATCTCTTTTGTCGAAAATCAGCCGTTTTTGCTCGAACATTAAATGCCTCCAAATGGTATTTAATTAACTTCCCGGGGTGAAGAAACCCTTTTTGAGAACTCAGAGTGAGTAAATTGGCCATTTTCATGCACTTTTAACCATTCCATAAATCTTGTGTTTTGGGCCCCTGGAAGCATGAAAATCACTTTAAACATGCTAATTTTAGCTCTAACACTGATGATCCACCTACAAATGTGAACTGACGTTCAAAAATAAAACATTTGAAAACGGACCATTTTCCACATTTCTGAAGCATGACGTAATGGGGGGGTGTTATCTCTTTTGTCGAAAATCAGCCGTTTTTGCTCGAACATTAAATGCCTCCAAATGGTATTTAATTAACTTCCCGAGCCCCTGGAAGCATGAAAATCACTTTAAACATGCTAATTTTAGCTCTAACACTGATGATCCACCTACAAATGTGAACTGACGTTCAAAAATAAAACATTTGAAAACGGACCATTTTCCACATTTCTGAAGCATGACGTAATGGGGGGGTGTTATCTCTTTTGTCGAAAATCAGCCGTTTTTGCTCGAACATTAAATGCCTCCAAATGGTATTTAATTAACTTCCCGAGCCCCTGGAAGCATGAAAATCACTTTAAACATGCTAATTTTAGCTCTAACACTGATGATCCACCTACAAATGTGAACTGACGTTCAAAAATAAAACATTTGAAAACGGACCATTTTCCACATTTCTGAAGCATGACGTAATGGGGGGGTGTTATCTCTTTTGTCGAAAATCAGCCGTTTTTGCTCGAACATTAAATGCCTCCAAATGGTATTTAATTAACTTCCCGGGGTGAAGAAACCCTTTTTGAGAACTCAGAGTGAGTAAATTGGCCATTTTCATGCACTTTTAACCATTCCATAAATCTTGTGTTTTGGGCCCCTGGAAGCATGAAAATCACTTTAAACATGCTAATTTTAGCTCTAACACTGATGATCCACCTACAAATGTGAACTGACGTTCAAAAATAAAACATTTGAAAACGGACCATTTTCCACATTTCTGAAGCATGACGTAATGGGGGGCTGTTATCTCTTTTGTCGAAAATCAGCCGTTTTTGCTCGAACATTAAATGCCTCCAAATGGTATTTAATTAACTTCCCGAGCCCCTGGAAGCATGAAAATCACTTTAAACATGCTAATTTTAGCTCTAACACTGATGATCCACCTACAAATGTGAACTGACGTTCAAAAATAAAACATTTGAAAAAGGACCATTTTCCACATTTCTGAAGCATGACGTAATGGGGGGGTGTTATCTCTTTTGTCGAAAATCAGCCGTTTTTGCTCGAACATTAAATGCCTCCAAATGGTATTTAATTAACTTCCCGGGGTGAAGAAACCCTTTTTGAGAACTCAGAGTGAGTAAATTGGCCATTTTCATGCACTTTTAACCATTCCATAAATCTTGTGTTTTGGGCCCCTGGAAGCATGAAAATCACTTTAAACATGCTAATTTTAGCTCTAACACTGATGATCCACCTACAAATGTGAACTGACGTTCAAAAATAAAACATTTGAAAACGGACCATTTTCCACATTTCTGAAGCATGACGTAATGGGGGGGTGTTATCTCTTTTGTCGAAAATCAGCCGTTTTTGCTCGAACATTAAATGCCTCCAAATGGTATTTAATTAACTTCCCGGGGTGAAGAAACCCTTTTTGAGAACTCAGAGTGAGTAAATTGGCCATTTTCATGCACTTTTAACCATTCCATAAATCTTGTGTTTTGGGCCCCTGGAAGCATGAAAATCACTTTAAACATGCTAATTTTAGCTCTAACACTGATGATCCACCTACAAATGTGAACTGACGTTCAAAAATAAAACATTTGAAAACGGACCATTTTCCACATTTCTGAAGCATGACGTAATGGGGGGGTGTTATCTCTTTTGTCGAAAATCAGCCGTTTTTGCTCGAACATTAAATGCCTCCAAATGGTATTTAATTAACTTCCCGAGCCCCTGGAAGCATGAAAATCACTTTAAACATGCTAATTTTAGCTCTTACACTGATGATCCACCTACAAATGTGAACTGACGTTCAAAAATAAAACATTTGAAAGCGGACCATTTTCCACATTTCTGAAGCATGACGTAATGGGGGGTGTTATCTCTTTTGTCGAAAATCAGCCGTTTTTGCTCGAACATTAAATGCCTCCAAATGGTATTTAATTAACTTCCCGAGCCCCTGGAAGCATGAAAATCACTTTAAACATGCTAATTTTAGCTCTAACACTGATGATCCACCTACAAATGTGAACTGACGTTCAAAAATAAAACATTTGAAAACGGACCATTTTCCACATTTCTGAAGCATGACGTAATGGGGGGGTGTTATCTCTTTTGTCGAAAATCAGCCGTTTTTGCTCGAACATTAAATGCCTCCAAATGGTATTTAATTAACTTCCTGGGGTGAAGAAACCCTTTTTGAGAACTCAGAGTGAGTAAATTGGCCATTTTCATGCACTTTTAACCATTCCATAAATCTTGTGTTTTGGGCCCCTGGAAGCATGAAAATCACTTTAAACATGCTAATTTTAGCTCTAACACTGATGATCCACCTACAAATGTGAACTGACGTTCAAAAATAAAACATTTGAAAACGGACCATTTTCCACATTTCTGAAGCATGACGTAATGGGGGGGTGTTATCTCTTTTGTCGAAAATCAGCCGTTTTTGCTCGAACATTAAATGCCTCCAAATGGTATTTAATTAACTTCCCGGGGTGAAGAAACCCTTTTTGAGAACTCAGAGTGAGTAAATTGGCCATTTTCATGCACTTTTAACCATTCCATAAATCTTGTGGTTTTGGCCCCTGGAAGCATGAAAATCACTTTAAACATGCTAATTTTAGCTCTAACACTGATGATCCACCTACAAATGTGAACTGACGTTCAAAAATAAAACATTTGAAAACGGACCATTTTCCACATTTCTGAAGCATGACGTAATGGGGGGTGTTATCTCTTTTGTCGAAAATCAGCCGTTTTTGCTCGAACATTAAATGCCTCCAAATGGTATTTAATTAACTTCCCGAGCCCCTGGAAGCATGAAAATCACTTTAAACATGCTAATTTTAGCTCTAACACTGATGATCCACCTACAAATGTGAACTGACGTTCAAAAATAAAACATTTGAAACGGACCATTTTCCACATTTCTGAAGAATGACGTAATGGGGGGGTGTTATCTCTTTTGTCGAAAATCAGCCGTTTTTGCTCGAACATTAAATGCCTCCAAATGGTATTTAATTAACTTCCCGGGGTGAAGAAACCCTTTTTGAGAACTCAGAGTGAGTAAATTGGCCATTTTCATGCACTTTTAACCATTCCATAAATCTTGTGTTTTGGGCCCCTGGAAGCATGAAAATCACTTTAAACATGCTAATTTTAGCTCTAACACTGATGATCCACCTACAAATGTGAACTGACGTTCAAAAAATAAAACATTTGAAAACGGACCATTTTCCACATTTCTGAAGCATGACGTAATGGGGGGGTGTTATCTCTTTTGTCGAAAATCAGCCGTTTTTGCTCGAACATTAAATGCCTCCAAATGGTATTTAATTAACTTCCCGAGCCCCTGGAAGCATGAAAATCACTTTAAACATGCTAATTTTAGCTCTAACACTGATGATCCACCTACAAATGTGAACTGACGTTCAAAAATAAAACATTTGAAAACGGACCATTTTCCACATTTCTGAAGCATGACGTAATGGGGGGGTGTTATCTCTTTTGTCGAAAATCAGCCGTTTTTGCTCGAACATTAAATGCCTCCAAATGGTATTTAATTAACTTCCCGGGGTGAAGAAACCCTTTTTGAGAACTCAGAGTGAGTAAATTGGCCATTTTCATGCACTTTTAACCATTCCATAAATCTTGTGTTTTGGGCCCCTGGAAGCATGAAAATCACTTTAAACATGCTAATTTTAGCTCTAACACTGATGATCCACCTACAAATGTGAACTGACGTTCAAAAAATAAAACATTTGAAAACGGACCATTTTCCACATTTCTGAAGCATGACGTAATGGGGGGTGTTATCTCTTTTGTCGAAAATCAGCCGTTTTTGCTCGAACATTAAATGCCTCCAAATGGTATTTAATTAACTTCCCGAGCCCCTGGAAGCATGAAAATCACTTTAAACATGCTAATTTTAGCTCTAACACTGATGATCCACCTACAAATGTGAACTGACGTTCAAAAATAAAACATTTGAAAACGGACCATTTTCCACATTTCTGAAGCATGACGTAATGGGGGGGTGTTATCTCTTTTGTCGAAAATCAGCCGTTTTTGCTCGAACATTAAATGCCTCCAAATGGTATTTAATTAACTTCCCGAGCCCCTGGAAGCATGAAAATCACTTTAAACATGCTAATTTTAGCTCTAACACTGATGATCCACCTACAAATGTGAACTGACGTTCAAAAATAAAACATTTGAAAAAGGACCATTTTCCACATTTCTGAAGCATGACGTAATGGGGGGGTGTTATCTCTTTTGTCGAAAATCAGCCGTTTTTGCTCGAACATTAAATGCCTCCAAATGGTATTTAATTAACTTCCCGGGGTGAAGAAACCCTTTTTGAGAACTCAGAGTGAGTAAATTGGCCATTTTCATGCAC